>NW_026990902.1:0-34612 GCF_036250125.1 Pseudopipra pipra
TGCTGGCACCTTTTCCCTGCAAGGAATCCTCATTTGGATCGGGTTTGGATCAGGTGGCCGGCAATGGCGGGGCGGGGCTGAGCAAAGGGGGGACAGCAGCCCTGTTTCCGGGACAGAAATCTTGTGAGGTTTGGCTTTCAGGTGCAGTGTGTGGCGCAGCCTGGGCACTCTGTGGGCAGTCAGGGCTTTCTGTGCTGGCACTTTTTCCCTGCAAGGAATCCTCATTTGGATCGGGTTTGGATCGGGTGGCCGGCAGGGGTGGGCGGGGGCTGACCAAAGGGGGGACAGCAGCCCTGTTTCCCGGGACAGAAAGCTTGTGAGGTTTGGCTTTCAGGTGCAGTGTGTGGCGCAGCCTGGGCACTCTGTGGGCAGGCAGGGCTTTCTGTGCTGGCACCTTTTCCCTGCGAGGAATCCTCATTTGGATCGGGTTTGGATCGGGTGGCCGGCAATGGCGGGGCGGGGGCTTGACCAAAGGGGGGACAGCAGCCCTGTTTCCCGGGACAGAAAGCTTGTGAGCTTTCGCTTTCACGTGTAGTGCGTGGGACAGCCTGGGCACTCTGTGGGCAGGCAGGGCTTCCTGTGCTGGCACCTTTTCCCTGCGAGGAATCCTCATTTGGATCGGGTGGCCGGCAGGAGTGGGCGGGGCTGACCAAAGGGGGGACAGCAGCCCTGTTTCCCGGGACAGAAAGCTTGTGAGGTTTGGCTTTCAGGTGCAGTGTGTGGCGCAGCCTGGGCACTCTGTGGGCAGCCAGGGCTTTCTGTGCTGGCACCTTTTCCCTGCAAGGAATCCTCATTTGGATCGGGTTTGGATCGGGTGGCCGGCAATGGCGGGGCGGGGGCTGACCAAAGGGGGGACAGCAGCCCTGTTTCCCGGGACAGAAAGCTTGTGAGCTTTGGCTTTCAGGTGCAGTGTGTGGGACAGCCTGGGCACTCTGTGGCCAGCCAGGACTTTCTGTGCTGGCACCTTTTCCCTGCGAGGAATCCTCATTTGGATCGGGTTTTGGGGGACTGCTAAAATGGCGGGGCGGGGCTGAGCAAAGGGGGGACAGCAGCCCTGTTTCCCGGGACAGAAAGCTTGTGAGGTTTGGCTTTCAGGTGCAGTGTGTGGCGCAGCCTTTGGTGTCCGTGAGCAGTCAGGGCTTTCTGTGCTGGCACCTTTTCCCTGCGAGGAATCCTCATTTGGATCGGGTTTTGGGGGGCCTGCTAAAATGGCGGGGCGGGGCTGAGCAAAGTGGGGACAGCAGCCCTGTTTCCCGGGACAGAAAGCTTGTGAGGTTTGGCTTTCAGGTGCAGTGTGTGGCGCAGCCTGGGCACTCTGTGGGCAGGCAGGGCTTTCTGTGCTGGCACCTTTTCCCTGCGAGGAATCCTCGTTTGGATCGGGTTTGGATCGGGTGGCCGGCAATGGCGGGTTGGGGCTGAGCAAAGGGGGGGACAGCAGCCCTGTTTCCCGGGACAGAAAGCTTGTGAGGTTTGGCTTTCAGGTGCAGTGTGTGGCGCAGCCTGGGGTGTCCGTGAGCAGGCAGGGCTTTCTGTGCTGGCACCTTTTCCCTGCGAGGAATCCTCATTTGGATCGGGTTTTGCGGGGGCTGCTAAAATGGTGGGGCGGGGCTGACCAAAGGGGGGACAGCAGCCCTGTTTCCCGGGACAGAAAGCTTGTGAGGTTTGGCTTTCAGGTGCAGTGTGTGCCTCAGACTGGGCACTCTGTTGGCAGGCAGGGCTTTCTGTGCTGGCGCCTTTTCCCTGCGAGGAATCCTCATTTGTTTTGGGTTTGGATCGAGTGGCCAGCAGTGGCGGGGCGGGGCTGACCAAAGGGGGGACAGCAGCCCTGTTTCCCGGGACAGAAAGCTTGTGAGGTTTGGCTTTCAGGTGCAGTGTGTGGCACAGCCTGGGCATTCCTTGGGCAGGCAGGGCTTTCATTGCTGGCACCTTTTCCCTGCGAGAAATCCTCATTTGGATCGGGTTTTGGGGGGGCTGCTAAAATGGCGGGGCGGGGCTGACCAAAGTGGGGACAGCAGCCCTGTTTCCCGGGACAGAAAGCTTGTGAGGTTTGGCTTTCAGGTGCACTGTGTGGCACAGACTGGGCACTCCGTAGGTGGGCAGGGCTTTCAGTGCTGGCACCTTTTCCCTGCGAGGAATTCTCATTTGTGTCGGGTTTGGACCAGGACGCTGGGTACATGAGGGTACGCACTAAAAGCTTCGTCTGAAAATTGAAATAAGTAGAAAGAATCCCGAGCTGTCCAGGTGAATTCCCTGATGGAGACAACCCCACTGCAGACGAAGGGCACGTGCTGCCGCCTGGTCCTTGTGAAACTAAAGTTCTTGTTGGTGAAGTCGAGAGGATTTTCTGATTGTGCTGAGACCTTAAATGCCAAATTTTAGCATCTGTTCCCACGAAGGAGCTGTGTCCTCCGTACATCCCCCACTCACTCTCGAGGGGTCCTCGCTTCCGTTTCCATGAAAGCTGTGTTGTGTGTCACAGGAACGCAGCTGAAACCTGCTCTGAAAAGGCTGGAGAGACATGGGAAAAGGCCTGAAGAGGAGCAGCTCAATCCAAATTGGGTTATTTCGTAGGAAAAGCCTGGGTGGGCGCTTCAGGGAATAGGTGTGGAGGCTGACCCAAAGCCCTCTGAGATCAGAGTCGGCCGTCAACAACGACCTTCCCCTCACAAATCCAAGGTCCCAGCTCCCGGTGGGACCCCTGACGGCCACCAGCCACAGCCAGCTTTGTCCCAGCTCCGGGAACACAGTGGCCACCAGCCTCTGGCCTGCTGATACACCTTTGTATTTGTATTTTTATTTTGAATCAACAGCACTTGCAGCTACTTTTATTATTGTTTTTAATTCTCCTAAGTCTGTATTTGCTTTGGAGGAGAGAATGAAAACTTGGGACGAAATGAAGTGGATCAGGATGGTGGAACAAAAAGGAAAAAAGCAGAAAACGTTTCAAATATTATTCAAGTGATTTTTTTCCCAGTAATATAAACCATGAAATTCCTTATAACATTATAATATTTTACAGTTTTATGAAGCTTTCTATTGTGACTTTTATGGAATCAAAAGATGAAATGATGAGATACTTTAGCATTTATATTTTTCAAAATGAAATGTATACTGAAAATAAAGTAGCTTTATGCATTTATGGGAGAGTTCATGTCCGTTTTCGCTCCTTATGTGTCGAGTCTTGTCTGACCGAATTGAGATCTGAGGATCACTGTGGTGGTATGGGGGAGTGGCTGGCAATTTGGAAGCAGGCGTCCTTGGTTCGCCTGGATTGCCAAGGAGCAGCACGGACAGGGCCGAGGACTGCGGGAGGGACAAGTGGTTATGGCCACCCACGACACACTCTCTCACATCCCAGCCGTGCTTTGGGGTCCATCCCCCGCTTTTGGGTCGCGCCCCGGGGCTGCAGTCCCGGCCGTGCCCACCGGGGGTCACCGCTCTCCCGTGCCAAGGCACAGCCCCGGCTCCCCCGGCCCGAGCGGGACCGTGTCCCGTTCCCTGGGGGGGTCCCAGCCCCAGTCCCACCTCGGTCCTCCCGCCGCGGGGCCCCCACTCCGCCTGCCGGGCGAGAGGCGGCACCGGCCAGGACCCGCAGCGGGCACGGGCGGGACCCGGCAACGAGCCCCGGGAACAAACCCCCGAGCACGGACCCCAGGGAACGAGCCCCTGGACTTAAGAGTAAGGGGTTTGAAATCCTCAAAAGCTCAGTGATGACAGAACAGTGTCACTGCCTTTATCAGCTCATCTCTAAATTCAACATGGCACAAGAAGCTGTGCAGAAATACCCATCTCAACAAAGATCTCCCAGAGCAGTTCGAATCCAAGGGTGCTTCACTTCAGCTGTGCACAAGCACCACTCCTGCTCACCTCTGTGCTGTGTTTGACAGAGTCTGACATAACATTCCTTTGGGGAACCTGCTGGTTCCTGCTCACGAGGAGGCTGATACACCAGACTTACTGCCTGAGGTACAAAACACTCTCCAGAGCAATCACCCCAACAACTGTATCAGATAGAAACACATCCTTAGAAATAACAATTGCGATGCCAAGGTTTCATGTTTTAAACTCTCTGTCTCTCCCTCCAGAGTTCTCCTGGGAATGTAGGGATGGTGTTTAAGAGCATCCTAAGGAGAACTGACAGTCACTGTTCCACACTTTCCAGGATAGCAACACTGCCAAACTGAGCTTGTAACATAGACCCTCTCAGGATAATTTGTAGATCTCATTAAATGCTAATTCTTCATGAGAAGAATCAGGACAGGGAGGCTGATTTAACACCTAGAGGGATTCGTGGGCTACAATGAGGACACTGACCACAAGCCTGGTGCTCCTGAAAAGAGCAGGTATTGACCTGACAAGTGCCTCAGATCGATCTGTGACAAGAAGTGGGAGGTGGAGTTGGTACCAGAGTCGCTGTCCCTTCACACACAGTTAGTCACTGGCCTGCAGAAAAGAAGGGGGTTCCTGCCTGCTGCTCTGCCCTGTCACTGCCCCGTTCCCTGGGAAAGTGCAGCTCTTGTCACTGCAGTGTAAAGGTGGGGAAAAGGCAGCGAGAGAAAGGCAGCCCAGCTTGGGGGGGTGACCCTCCCTTCCTTCAGCTGCTGGGAAACGTGGCCGGGAGTCCCTCAGAGGCACTCCAGCTGAGGAGCTGCACCACTGCCAGAGGGACTTGGCAGTGACGGGGCAAGGGCAGCTCCTAAAATGCCCAGCTGGAGGAACGAGCTGCCCAGGCCTCCGCACCAAGCCCTGTGCAGGGCACTTGGGCTGCTGGGGAATGGCCCAGCAGGGAGGTTCTGCTCCTGCCAGCCCAGCTGTTGCTGCCAACCGCATAGGAGGGGAGGTATTTTGTCAGGACAGTCGCTCATGGAACGGGTTGCCTGGGGAGGTTGTTGTATCCCCATCCGTGGAATGTTTCAAAACATGACTGGATCCCTCCCTGAGCAGCCCGGTGCGATCCCATTGGTGACTGTGGCCTGAGCAGGAGGTCAGACTTAGAGACCTTGAACTGTCTCTTCTGACCCAGATTCCTCTACAGTCCTGCAGCAGTTCTGGCTTCTTACAGTCCATGAGACCTGTTGGTTCCACAGTCTGCAGAGAAGCTCCTTTGCCCAGCAGGCAGTCCTGGAATGCCCAGCCATCCATGGCAGAGATTCCCAGAGCTGCCACGTGCCCCAGCTGTCCCTGAGCCCCAGCTTTGGCCGCGGCACTGAAACGCTGCCAGGACCTGTCCCTGCTGTGCAGGTCCGTGGGGCTGCAGGACACGGTGTCACACAGCACACACGGCCACTGGGTCCTGCCAGCTCCTCCAGCCTGTGCTTCCTGATTGCCAGGGATTTTAGGGGCCACCTGTCTCCAGGGATGGGCAGGGAAACAGAGATTTCCTGTGACTGGGAGCAAGATTTCCTGTGACAGGGCCTTGCCAAGGCAAGCAAATCGCCTGGGCTTCAGGTGCCCGTGTGCAATTCCATCTCCAGGCTCTCCCCCAGCAGCAGGTTCCTGTCCCCAGTTCCCGGTCTCCCTCAGCTGAGCGGGCGGGGCGGGGCCGCAGGGCCAGGCGGGCTGGGATTGGGCGGCGGCGCTCGAGCGCTGATTGGGCAGCGCTGCCGGCCCGCGGTATAAAGGGCCGGCGGGGCGGGTGCGGTCGGTTGTGTGTGAGGGTTGAGGGCGGTGCCCCGCTGCTGCCCGGGCTGCGGAGGGGAGAGCGCCTTGGCCGCTGGGTTATGGAGCGGGGGAGCCGGGGGGCGTTTAGGGGCGCCTTGTGCTGGGCAGCGGGGGCCGGGTAAGCCCCTTCCCTGCCGGGTGACCCCGGGGGAGCCGTGGCAGGGCTGCGGGGCTGTTGCTCTCTGGGTGTCTCAGGCTTTGTCTCGGAATCCCAAAGCCTTTCCCCGTGCAGGGTTACGAGGCAAAGACTGCTTTAACTTGGTTTCTTGGTGCTGCATTAATGCTTTTTGGTTGTTCTGTGTCAGTTTGCAGCCTGGCTCGTGGTTTCCCCTGGTGCTGGGGAGTGGAGGCGAGTTGTGCTTCCTGCTGGGAGAGAGAAGGGCCTTGGGAAGCTGCTCCATGAGCCACAGCTGTGCCGAGCCCGGGAGTCTGTCCAGGTGAGAGCAGGGCTTATACTGCCAGTGAGGAGCTGGGTTTGCTGTTGAAACATGCCCATGCCTTTAAATGCAAGGACAGGCAGAAGCTGGGAGGGACCCTGAGCACATGTGAAAAGACCTTGACTGTGGGAGGAGTGTCCAGGAGAAATTATTCCTTTTTTCAGGGAGGCAGTTTGTGAGGACAGGGGGGTTGCTGTGCTCTCTAGCAAAAATACTGCCTGTGGGATGTCCAGGGTGAGGAAATGTTGGCCCCGTGTTGGGCTGGAGCAAAGGTGTGTGGGTGCCTGTGTGTGACACCCGTGGGTGTGCAGGAAGGGGATTCTGGTGCCATTGGAGCTGCCAGGGAGCCAAAAGGGGCACAGTTGTCTGAAAAAGGTGAAAGCTCTGTTGGCCTCTGTTGACACCTGCACCAAAGGAGTTGCAAATTTTCCCCCTCTTGGTTGCAGGCTTCACAAAGCTCCCAGGAAAGGAAGTTTTAGATTCCAACTCCCCTTTATGCTAAAGGTTTCCTTGCTCTCTCAGCAGGACGTCGAGTGCCACCGTGTCCCTGAGGTTCCCCTTTCTGCTGTTGGGAGAGCACGAGGTGGATGGAGAGGATCCCCAGCCATCTGCAGGCAAAAGGGACTCGCACAACTGCGATTTTTCTCCAGGTCTCTTAAGGGGGACTTTGAGGGTACCATGGGTAATGTGCCAGCTCTCCTGCTGGAGTTTTTGTCTTCTGCTATATTTGAGCATACAGAGTAAAACTAAAGTCAGGTGTGTTCTGGAGTATGTTACACTCATGCAAAGCTCCTTCCCTCTGTTTATTTTCTGTTCTGGAAAGCACAGTCTGGGGTTCCTGGGCACTTCCTATTAAATGATTCCATGAAAATAATTTTGTACTGAAAGGGAAAAGGAGCTGTCTGTGGGAGGTCAGATGTCACTGATAAAAGCTGTATGTTTTTTCACTCAGTAAGCTTTTAAAATATCTCACAGTGTGTAGGAATGCCTGGCTTCTAAAACTCACCGAGTCTTAGAAGTTTCTTTGAAGAGCTGTTTTCAGGCAGCAAAATTGGCCCTGCAGGAGGGACTCTGTGCCTGCTCTCCCGTGGCTCCAAGGGATCTCTGGCCCTTCACGCCGGCACTGAGATTTTCTCGGGAAGGGCCTCAGATCCCCGGACCAGTCTGGGACACAGGCAAGATCCCCCTGCCTTTAGAAATGAGGCCTTCTTGTGGCTTCCTCCCCATACCCATTGGGGGGTTCCAAAGAAGGCCTCTTGAAATGCCTTTTGGGCTGTCCATTGAAGCCTTGAGACCAAATTGGGCCCCCTGGAGGGACAGTGCTGTTGGTGCCCCCCGGGTTGGGGCACCCCGAGGACTCCAGCGCGCACCGAAAGGATTATTCGGGGAGATCCTCGGGGTGCCCGGCCCTGGGGAGCTCAAAGCAAGGTCCCTGCAATGGATTCAGGCATTGCTGAGAGTATCCCAGGGGTAGCTGTCCGTGCTAGACATGGAGCTCTCTAATGGAGTGTAATTGGGTTCTAAAAGTGGTGCTCCAAGTGCCAAAGCAGTGTGGGATTGGGATTAAGAAATGAGCAGTGATGGTCCAATTGGCTGTTTTCTCTTGAATGTAATGGTATGAGCTGCAGGAGTGCCAGGTGTGTGTTCCAGTCCCCAGCATTTGGTTTGCACATGTCCTGGTCAGACACAGGTCCAACTTCCTCAGTCCTTAACCCAGTAGAGGGAGAATTAAGGACTGGCACTGTTAAGGTGACTGGTGTGACAGGGGTGAAACTGGGAAAACATTGGGGAATTCCTCAGTTTGTCTATTGCCCAAACTCACCCAAACTTGTGCTAGGAAGAGATGGACTGGAAAAGTTGAGGCAGAAATGAAATGGAAAACTGGGGTTGTTGAAACTGTAATTCCTGGAACTAAATGTGTCCAAGCAGCAGCTCTTGTTGTGCAGGGAATAACTCCTGTCAGCAGCAAGGTCCTGACTGAAGTGGCAGCTGCAGTTGTTCCTGTGGTGTGGGCCAGTGGAATTGCAGGAGAGTGGAAGAGGGCAGAACCTGTAGGTATTACCCCTACTGTGGGATCTCTCCTGGTCAGGCAAACCCAGTATCCTTTAAAATCAGAATGCGAGACTGGATTGGTTGCAGTAACAGCTGAATTTGCTCATCCTGGTTTGCTTGTAGGACGTGAATGCAAGAACCTGCCAAGAAACCAATGACCAAGATGATTGATGAGTGCAGGATCTGAGAGAAGCACCTTGAATGACAACCTCGAGCAGTTTCCACTATTGGATTGCAAAGATGGCCTTTGCTGCATCTGCTTGAGCAAGGAAAGCCAAGAAACCTTTCCTTTTGAAGGAGAAAACCTGGAAAGCGGGAAGGAAGAAAAGAAACCCCCTGACTCCTCCCTCAGCCCCAGACAGCCCATGAACTGCCTTGCTGGGAATGGTAGGACGGGGTGGACTCTGGATTGCTCCCTCTGGATGTGTGGTAAGACTTTTATACCAACTTTTAAGAACAGCCTGTAAGCATTTGCTGCCTTGGCTAGATGGTGCAAGGGCAGCCTTTAAGCAGCTGAAGCATTCCCTGAGGAGAGCTCTGGGTCTGCCAGATGTCTCAGAAGTGTTGGAAGCATCTTTGGTGGGGAGGGCAAACAAAGGCCAAGGTGTGCAGTGACCCCCCTGAGAAGGGACTTTGAGTTAATGGCATCCCTGCAAGTGAACTTTGTGGGCTGTTCCCCCTGTAGGGCAGGTGATAGTCCGTGCTATAGTGATGGGAAAAATGGTTAAAAGAGAGCCCAAAAACCTGTAAATCGTCCAGGAGGCTCTTGGCAAAGAGATTTTCCTGAGTTCCCCCTGCAAGACGGATAGTGATAGTTTTGAGTGCTGGTAGATCCTTTGAATAGATAGCCTTGAGTGTGTCCTTGTTGCACCAGTAGGCCTTGTCAAAGTCCCCATATTCCAGGAGATATACCTATTAAAGTTAAAAATGATCCTTTTCCTAATCCTTTGTTGTCTTGAGGCTCTCCCCTGCAGGAACTCCAGGAACTCCTGGTGCCGCCTGGGCCGATGGATTGGACGCCCCAGCCCCTCCGTTCCTGCCCAGCCACTGGGTCCGTGTCCAGTGGTGGCACTGCCAGCCCTGCAGGTGAAGTGGGAAGGGCCTTTCCAGGTCTTGTGGATCCATTTATAGTAGCCAAAGTTGCAGAAAAAGGATGTTGGGTCTCTTCTTGAGTTCAGAAAGCTCCTTTGGATTGGTGAGCAGAACAAAGTGGATCCTTCAGAGTTCCCATCCGTGTTTGTGTCTCAGCCTGTGTTAGGATTCAGGGCTGTAGCTGTTGTTGTCACTGAGGAGTCGAACTGTGCTTTAAATAAGGAGACACTGGCCTGATGGCCCAGTGTCAAGAATAAAGGGGGAATGCTGTCTGAGTGTTGAGATGTAACAAGAGCTGATCCTTTTTGCAGTGGGATGTAGCCTGGAAAGTGCAGAGAGCTGAGCCAAGGGATTGAAAGGGGCCAACCAAGGGAGGTGAAGAAAGAAGGGAAGTGAGGCAGCAGCCAAGCAGCAGCAAGTTGCTGTGTAAGCAGGTGAGTTGTGTTGAGGTTCCTAAGGCAGGCACTGAGGACTTTGAGGGCTCCAGACAGAGCAGACCTGGGAAGACCCTCGGTGAAGCCCCTTGGAAACCTTCTAAGAGTAGGTGTGTATGGTAATGAGTGTTGGAAAATGTCCTGACTGTGGAACAGGAATGCAGGGAAGGAAAATGAATCCTCCTGTATTGCTGCCATGTCAGCTGCAGTGGAGATACCTGTGTGTGCAATTTGGGAGCTGATTGACAGGGCACCCGTGGGGCTGGGATCATGGCAGGGTGTTGTAAGCAAGGAATGCCTGGCTTCTAAAACTCACCATCTGAGTCTTAGAGGCTTCTTTGAAGAGCTGATTTCAGACAGGAAAATTGGCCCCCCAGGAGGGACTCTGTGCCTGCTCTCCCGTGGCTCCAAGGGATCTCTGGCCCTTCACGCCGGCACCGAGATTTTCTCGGGAAGGGCCTCAGATCCCCGGACCAGTCTGGGACACAGGCAAGATCCCCCTGCCTTTAGAAATGAGGCCTTCTTGTGGCTTCCTGCCCATACCCGTTGGTGGGTTCCAAAGAAGGCCTCTTGAAATGCCTTTTGGGCTGTCCATTGAAGCCTTGGGACCAAATTGGCCCCCTGGAGGGACAGTGCTGTTGGTGCCCCCGGGTTGGGGCACCCCGAGGACTCCAGCGCGCACCGAAAGGATTATTCGGGGAGATCCTCGGGGTGCCCGGCCCTGGGGAGCTCAAAGCAAGGTCCCTGCCATGGATTCAGGCATTCCTGAGAGTATCCCAGGGGTACCTGTCCCTGCTGGACTTGGAGCTCTCTAATGGACTGTAATTGTGTTCTAAAAGTGGTGCTCCAAGTGCCAAAGCAGTGTGGGATTGGGATTAAGAAATGAGCAGTGATGGTCCAATTGGCTGTTTTCTCTGGAATGTAATGGTAAGAGCTGCAGGAGTGCCAGGTGTGTGTTCCAGTCCCCAGCATTTGGTTTGCACCTGTCCTGGTCAGACACAGGTCCAACTTCCTCAGTCCTTAACCCAATAGAGGGAGAATTAAGGACTGGCAGTGTTAAGGTGATTGGTGTGACAGGGGTTAAACTGGGAAAACATTGGGGAATTCCTCAGTTTGTCTATTGCCCAAACTCACCCAAACTTGTGCTAGGAAGAGATGGACTGGAAAAGTTGAGGCAGAAATGAAATGGAAAACTGGGGATGTTAAAACTGTAATTGCATCCAAGCAGCAGCTCTTGTTGTGCAGGGAATAACTCCTGTCAGCAGCAAGGTCCTGACTGAAGTGGCAGCTGCAGTTGTTCCTGTGGTGTGGGCCAGTGGAACTGCAGGAGAGTGGAAGAGGGCAGAACCTGTAGGTATTACCCCTGATGTGGGATCTCTCCTGGTAAGGCAAACCCAGTATCCTTTAAAATCAGAATGCGAGACTGGATTGGTTGCAGTAACAGCTAAATTGGCTCATCCTGGTTTGCTTGTAGGATGTGAATGCAAGAACCTGCCAAGAAAACCAATGTCCAAGATGATTGATGAGTGCAGGACCTGAGAGAACCCCCTTCAATGACAACCTGAAGCAGTTTCCAGTGTTGGATTTAAAAGATGGCCTTTGCTGCATCTACTTGAGCAAGGAAAGCCAAGAAACCTTTGCTTTGGCAGGAGAAAATCTGGAAAGCAGGAAAAAAGAAAAGAAGCCCCCTGACTCCTCCTGAGCCCCAGACAGCCCATGAACTGCCTTGCTGGGAATGGTAGGACAGGCTGGACTCTGGATTGCTCCCTCTGGATGTGTGGTAAGACTGTTCTGCCAACTTTTCCAACAGCCTGTAAGCATTTGCTGCCTTGGCTAGATGGTGCAAGGGCAGCCTTTAAGCAGCTGAAGCAATCCCTGAGGAGAGCTCTGGGTCTGCCAGATGTCTCAGAACTGTTGGAAGCATCTTTGGTGGGGAGGGCAAACAAAGGCCAAGGTGTGCAGTGACCCCCCTGAGAAGGGACTTTGAGTTAATGGCATCCCTGCAAGTGAACTGTGTGGGCTGTTCCCCCTGTAGGGCAGGTGACAGTCCCAGCTACAGTGATGGGAGAAATGGTTAAAAGAGAGCCCAAAAAGCTGGAAATCCTCCTGGAGGCTCTTGGCAAACAGAGTTTCCTGCATTCCCCCTGCAAGAAGGACAGTGATAGCTTTTGAATGCTGGTAGATGCTTTTAATAGATAGCCTTGAGTGTGTCCTTGTTGCACCAGTAGGCCTTGCCAAAGTCCCAGTATTCCAGGAGATATGCCTATTGAAGTTTAAAATGATCTCCATAATCCTTTGTTGTCTTGAGGCTCTCCCCTGCAGGAACTCCAGGAACTCCTGGTGCCGCCTGGGCCGATGGATTGGACGCCCCAGCCCCTCCGTTCCTGCCCAGCCACTGGGTCCGTGTCCAGTGGTGGCACTGCCAGCCCTGCAGGTGAAGTGGGAAGGGCCTTTCCAGGTCTTGTGGGTCACATTTATAGCAGCTGAAGTTGCAGAAAAAGGACCTGGGGTCTCTTCTTCTTGAGTTCAGAAAGCTCCTTTTGATTGGTGAGCAGGACAAAGTGGATCCTTCAGAGTTCCCATCCGTGTTTGTGTCTCAGCCTGTGTTAGGATTCAGGGCTGTAGCTGTTGTTGTCACTGAGGAGTCAAACTCTGCTTTAAATAATGAGACACTGGCCTAATGGCCAAGTGTCAGGAAAAAAGGGGGAATGCTCTCTGAGTGTTGAGATGTAACAAGAGCTGATCCTTTTTGCAGTGGGATGTAGCCTGGAAAGTGCACAGAGCTGAGCTAAGGGATTGAAAGGGACCAAGCAAGGGAGGTGAAGAAGGAAGGAAGAAGGGAAGTGAGGCATCAGGCAAGCAGCAGCAAGTTGCAGTGTAAGCAGGTGAGTTGTGTTGAGGTTCCTAAGGCAGGCACTGAGGACTTTGAGGGCTCCAGACAGAGCAGACCTGGGAAGGCCCTTGGTGAAGCCCCTTGGAAACCTTCTAAGGGTAGGTGTGTATGGTAATAAGTGTTGGAGAATGTCCTGACTGTGGAACAGGAATGCAGGGAAGGAAAATGAACCCTCCTGTAATGCTGCCATATCAGCTTCAGTGGAGATACCTCTGTGTGCCCTTTTGGAGCTGATTGCCAGGGCACCTGGCGGGCTGGAATGATTCAAGAGCATGGGAATACAAGATTGCCTGGCTTCTGAAACTCACCAGTTGTGTCTCAGAGGTTCTTGTATGAAATTTTAGGTAACACCTGAACTTCTAGTGTGTACTTCTGAGTTCCGTTGGAAAGAGATTGTCCAGGGAACAAGTATCTTTCTCATTCCAGGAAGTTGCACTTGATGAACTTCCCCTCTGAGCTGATGCCCTTGGCAGGAGAAGTGCTCAGCAAGGAGGCTCTTTGCTCCTAGGCAGGAAGAAAGGCCAGTGCCCTTCCTCCCCAAGGCCCAGCCCAGCAGGGCTGGCAGGAGCTGCTGGTGTGGCTGCTCTTTGGGTTCTCAGCTGTGGCTGTGGGGTGGTGACATCGTGTTCCTGCCTGTGCTCCAGGGCAGCCAAAAGCCCCAGCCCAGCCCCTGGGCCTTTTGGGAGCCTGAGCTATTGCAGCACTGGGGATGGCTTTGGTTTCCTTCTTTCCTCAGAGTAAAAGTGTCTGGGGGAGTCTGTGATCTCCCTCGTTTTTGTATCATAACTGGAACTTGTAAAGAAGTTCACCTTGTGTAATTTACCAACTGACTTGGCAGTGCCAGGCTGTTGTAGCATGCAGGTTATTGTTTGTGTCTGAGTAGTTTGGTGTTTATTTGCCAAGGGAGGCTGTGGAATGTTATGGTATTTTTGTCCCAATATTTGGAGGCAGTTCCCTGGATTAGATGATTTCTGCGTTGCTCCCTGGTGTCTAAGTTGTGAGGTGTACTAAGAACTGGTAGTTTTTGCAGTGGGATGTACCCTAGAAACTCCATGGAGCTGAGCCAAGGGATTTAGAGGGACTAAGCAAGCGAAGTAAAGAAAGAATGAAGAAGGGAACTGAGAGAGCAGCCAAGCAGCACCAAGTTCCTCTACAACCAGGTGAGTTGTCTTGAAGTTGATAAGGTGGTCACTTAGAACATGGGGGGCTCCAGGCACAGGTGACCACCAGACACCTCTGATGGAGCCCCTCAGAGAGCTTATAAGGGTTTGTGTGTATGGAAACAGGTGTTGGGGATGTCCTGAATATGGAACAGGAATGCAGGGAAGGAAAAAGAACCCTCCTGTAGTGCTGACCCCTGCCATCAGCTGCAGTGGAGATACCTGTGTGTGCCCTTTGGGAGCTGATGGCCAGGACACCCGGTGGGCTGGGATCATGGCAGGGTGTTGTAAGCAAGCAACGCCTGGCTTCTAAAACTCACCAGTTGACTCCTAGAGGCTTCTTTGAAGAGCTGAGTTGAGGCAGCAGAATTGGCCCCCCAGGAGGGACTCTGTGCCTGCTCTCCCGTGGCTCCAAGGGATCTCTGGCCCTTCACGCCGGCACCGAGATTTTCTCGGGAAGGGCCTCGGATCCCCGGACCAGTCTGGGACACAGGCAAGATCCCCCTGCATTTTAGGACCAAATTGGCCCCCTGGAGGGACAGTGCTGTTGGTACCCCCCGGGTTGGGGCACCCCGAGGACTCCAGCGCGCACCGAAAGGATTATTCGGGGAGATCCTCGGGGTGCCCGGCCCTGGGGAGCTCAAAGCAAGGTCCCTGCAATGGATTCAGGCATTGCTGAGAGTATCCCAGGGGTAGCTGTCCCTGCTAGACAGGGAGCTCTCTAATGGACTGTAATTGGGTGATAAAAGTGATACTCCAAGTGCAAAAGAATTGTGGGATTGGGATTAAGAAATGAGCAGTGATGGTCCAATTGGCTGTTTTCTCTGGAATGTAATGGTAAGAGCTGCAGGAGTGCCAGGTGTGTGTTCCAGTCCCCAGCATTTGGTTTGCACATGTCCTGATCAGACACAGGTCCAACTTCCTCAATCCTTAACACAATAGAGGGAGAATGAAGGACTGGCAGTGTTAAGGTGATTGGTGTGACAGGGGTGAAACTGGGAAAACATTGGGGAATTCCTCAGTTGGTCTATTTGCCAAATTCGTCCAAACCTCTGCTCGGAAGAGATTGAGTGGAAAAGTTGAGGCAGAAATGAAATGGAAAAGTGAGGATACTGAAACTGTAATTGCTGAAACTAAATGTGTCAAAGCAGCAGCTCTTGTTGTGCAGGGAATAACTCCTGTCAGCAGCAAGGTCCTGACTGAAGTGGCAGCTGCAGTTGTTCCTGTTGTGTGGGCCAGTGGACTTCCAGGAGGGTGGAAGAGGGCAGAACCTGTAGGTATTAACCCTAATATGCGATCTATATGGGTAAGGCCAAGCCAGTGTCCTTTAAAATCAGAATGCCAGCTTGGATTGGTTGCAGTAACAGCTAAATTGGCTCATCCTGGTTTGCTTGTAGGATGTGAATGCAAGAACCTGCCAAGAAAACCAATAGCAAAGGGGATTGATGAGTGCAGGACCTGAGAGAAGCACCTTGAATGACAACCTCGAGCTGTTTCCAGTATTGGATTGCAAAGATGGCCTTTGCTGCATCTCCTTGAGCAAGGAAAGCCAGGATACCTTTGCTTTGGAAGGAGAAAATGGGGAAAGCAGAAAGGAAGAAAAGCAGCCCCCTGACTCCTCCCTGAGCCCCAGACAGCCCATGAACTGCCTTGCTGGGAATGGTAGGACGGGGTGGACTCTGGATTGCTCCCTCTGGATGTGTGGTAAGACTGTTCTGCCAACTTTTCCAACAGCCTGTAAGCATTTGCTGCCTTGGCTAGATGGTGCAAGGGCAGCCTTTAAGCAGCTGAAGCATTCCCTGAGGAGAGCTCTGGGTCTGCCATATGTCTCAGAACTGTTGGAAGCATCTTTGGTGGGGAGGGCAAACAAAGGCCAAGGTGTGCAGTGACCCCCCTGAGAAGGGACTTTGAGTTAATGGCATCCCTGCAAGTGAACTTTGTGGGCTGTTCCCCCTGTAGGGCAGGTGACAGTCCCAGCTACAGTGATGGGGAAAAATGGTTAAAAGGGAGCCCCAAAAGCTGGAAATTGCCCTGGAGGCTCTTGGCCAACAGAGTTTCCTGAGTTCGCCCTGCAAGAAGGACAGTGATAGCTTTTGAGTGCTGGTAGATCCTTGGAATAGATAGCCTTGAGTGTGTCCTTGTTGCCCCAGTAGGCCTTGTCAAAGTCCCCATATTGCAGGGGATATACATGTTAAAGTTTAAAATGATCTTCCTAATCCTTTGTTGTCTTGAGGCTCTTCCCTGCAGGAACTCCAGGAACTCCTGGTGCCGCCTGGGCCGATGGATTGGACGCCCCAGCCCCTCCGTTCCTGCCCAGCCACTGGGTCCATGTCCAGTGGTGGCACTGCCAGCCCTGCAGGTGAAGTGGGAGGGCCTTTCCAGGTCTTGTGGATCACATTTATAGCAGTTGACATTGCAGAAAAAGGATGTTGGGTCTGTTATTCTTGAGTTCAGAAAGCTCCTTTTGATTGGTGAGCAGGACAAAGTGGATCCTTCAGAGTTCCCATCCGTGTTTGTGTCTCAGCCTGTGTTAGGATTCAGGGCTGTAGCTGTTGTTGTCACTGAGGAGTCAAACTCTGCTTTAAATCAGGAGACACTGGCCTAATGGCCAAGTGTCAGGAAAAAAGGGGGAATGCTCTCTGAGTGTTGAGATGTAACAAGAGCTGATCCTTTTTGCAGTGGGATGTAGCCTGGAAAGTGCACAGAGCTGAGCTAAGGGATTGAAAGGGACCAAGCAAGGGAGGTGAAGAAGGAAGGAAGAAGGGAAGTGAGGCATCAGGCAAGCAGCACCAAGTTGCAGTGTAAGCAGGTGAGTTGTGTTGAGGTTCCTAAGGCAGGCACTGAGGACTTTGAGGGCTCCAGACAGAGCAGACCTGGGAAGGCCCTTGGTGAAGCCCCTTGGAAACCTTCTAAGGGTAGGTGTGTATGGTAATGAGTGTTGGAAAATGTCCTGAGTATGGAATAGGAATGCAGGGAAGGAAAATGAATCCTCCTGTAATGCTGCCATATCAGCTGCAATGGAGATAGGTCTGTGTGCCCTTTGGGATCTGATTACCAGGGCACCTGGTGGGCCGGGATGATTCAAGAGCATAGGAATAAAAGATTTCCTGGCTTCTAAAAGTCACGATCTGAGTCTTAGAGGCTTCTTTGAAGAGCTGATTTCAGACAGGAAAATTGGCCCCCCAGGAGGGACTCTGTGTCTGCTCTCCCGTGGCTCCAAGGGATCTCTGGCCCTTCACGCCGGCACCGAGATTTTCTCGGGAAGGGCCTCAGATCCCCGGACCAGTCTGGGACACAGGCAAGATCCCCCTGCATTTTAGGACCAAATTGGCCCCCTGGAGGGACAGTGCTGTTGGTGCCCCCCGGGTTGGGGCACCCCGAGGACTCCAGCGCGCACCGAAAGGATTATTCGGGGAGATCCTCGGGGTGCCCGGCCCTGGGGAGCTCAAAGCAAGGTCCCTGCAATGGATTCAGGCATTGCTGAGAGTATCCCAGGGGTACCTGTCCCTGCTAGACGTGGAGCTCTCTAATGGACTGTAATTGGGTGATAAAAGTGGTGCTCCAAGTGCAAAAGAAGTGTGGGATTGGGATTAAGAAAGTGAGGATATTGAAACTGTAATTGCTGAAACTAAATGTGTCCAAGCAGCAGCTCTTGTTGTGCAGGGAATAACTCCTGTCAGCAGCAAGGTCCTGACTGAAGTGGCAGCTGCAGTTGTTCCTGTTGTGTGGGCCAGTGGACTTCCAGGAGGGTGGAAGAGGGTAGAACTTGTAGGTATTACCCCTAATGTGGGATCTATATGGGTAGGGCCAAGCCAGTGTCCTTTAAAATCAGAATGCCAGCTTGGATTGGTTGCAGTAACAGCTGAATTTGCTCATCCTGGTTTGCTTGTAGGACGTGAATGCAAGAACCTGCCAAGGAACCAATGACCAAGATGATTGATGAGTGCAGGACCTGAGAGAAGCACCTTGAATGACAACCTCGAGCAGTTTCCAGTATTGGATTGCAAAGATGGCCTTTGCTGCATCTCCTTGAGCAAGGAAAGCCAGGATACCTTTGCTTTGGAAGGAGAAAATGGGGAAAGCAGGAAGGAAGAAAAGCAGTCCCCTGACTCCTCCCTGAGCCCCAGACAGCCCATGAACTGCCTTGCTGGGAATGGTAGGACGGGGTGGACTCTGGATTGCTCCCTCTGGATGTGTGGTAAGACTGTTATGCCAACTTTTAAGAATAGCATGTAAAGCATTTTCTGCCTTGGCTAGATGGTGCAAGGACAGCCTTTAAGCAGCTGAAGCATTCCCTGAGGAGAGCTCCGGGTCTGCCATATGTCTCAGAACTGTTGGAAGCATCTTTGGTGGGGAGGGCAAACAAAGGCCAAGGTGTGCAGTGACCCCCCTGAGAAGGGACTTTGAGTTAATGGCATCCCTGCAAAGTGAACTTTGTGGGCTGTTCCCTCTGTAGGGCAGGTGATAGTCCCAGCTACAGTGATGGGAAAAATGGTTAAAAGGGAGCCCCAAAAGCTGGAAATCCTCCTGAAGGCTTTTGGCCAACAGAGTTTCCTGAGTTCGCCCTGCAAGAAGGACAGTGATAGCTTTTGAGTGCTGGTAGATCCTTTGAATAGATAGCCTTGAGTGTGTCCTTGTTGCACCAGTAGGCCTTGTCAAACTCCCTATATTCCAGGAGATATACATATTGAATTTTAAACTGATCTTCATAATCCTTCATAATCCTGAGGCTCTCCCCTGCAGGAACTCCAGGAACTCCTGGTGCCGCCTGGGCCGATGGATTGGACGCCCCAGCCCCTCCGTTCCTGCCCAGCCACTGGGTCCGTGTCCAGTGGTGGCACTGCCAGCCCTGCAGGTGAAGTGGGAAGGGCCTTTCCAGGTCTTGTGGATCACATTTATAGCAGTTGACATTGCAGAAAAAGGATGTTGGGTCTCTTCTTCTTGAGTTCAGAAAGCTCCTTTTGGTTGGTGAGCAGGACAAAGTGGATCCTTCAGAGTTCCATCCATGTTTGTGTCTCAGCCTGTGTTAGGATTCAGGGCTGTAGCTGTTGTTGTCACTGAGGAGTCAAACTCTGCTTTAAATAATGAGACATTGGCCTGATGGCCAAGTGTCAGGAAAAATGGGGGAATGCTGTCTGAGTGTTAAGATGTAACAAGAGCTGATCCTTTTTGCAGTGGGATGTAGCCTGGAAAGTGCACAGAACTGAGCCAAGGGAGTGAAAGGGAGCAACCAAGGGAGGTGAACAAAGAAGGAAGAAGGGAAGTGAGGCAGCAGGCAAGCAGCAGCAAGTTGCTGAGTAAGCAGGTGAGTTGTGTTGAGGTTCCTCAGGCAGGCACTGAGGACTTTGAGGGCTCCAGACAGAGCAGACTTGTGAGGGCCCTGGGTGAAGCCCCTTGGAAACCTTCTAAGGGTAGGTGTGTATGGTAATGAGTGTAGGAGAATGTCCTGAATATTGAACAGGAATGCAGGTAAGGAAAATGAATCCTCCTGTGATGCTGCCATATCAGCTGCAATGGAGATAGGTCTGTGTGCCCTTTGGGATCTGATTACCAGGGCACCTGGTGGGCTGGAATGATTCAAGAGCATAGGAATAAAAGATTTCATGGCTTCTAGAAGTCACGATCTGAGTCTTAGAGGCTTCTTTGAAGAGCTGATTTCAGACAGGAAAATTGGCCCCCCAGGAGGGACTCTGTGCCTGCTCTCCCGTGGCTCCAAGGGATCTCTGGCCCTTCACGCCGGCACCGAGATTTTCTCGGGAAGGGCCTCAGATCCCCGGACCAGTCTGGGACACAGGCAAGATCCCCTTACGTTTTAGGACCAAATTGGCCCCCTGGAGGGACAGTGCTGTTGGTGCCCCCCGGGTTGGGGCACCCCCAGGACTCCAGCGCGCACCGAAAGGATTATTCGGGGAGATCCTCGGGGTGCCCGGCCCTGGGGAGCTCAAAGCAAGGTCCCTGCAATGGATTCAGGCATTGCTGAGAGTATCCCAGGGGTCCCTGTCCCTGCTAGACGTGGAGCTCTCTAATGGACTGTAATTGGGTGATAAAAGTGGTGCTCCAAGTGCAAAAGAAGTGTGGGATTGGGATTAAGAAATGAGCAGTGATGGTCCAATTGGCTGGTTTCTCTGGAATGTAATGGTAAGAGCTGCAGGAGTGCAAGGTGTGTGTTCCAGTCCCCACCATTTTGTTTGCACGTGTCCTGGTCAGACACAGGTCCAACTTCCTCAGTCCTTAACCCAATAGAAGGAGTGTGGCTTTAAAAGGCACAGACTCTGTTTCGGTGATGTAAGAAAGACGAAGACCTTTATTATGACAATGCATCAGCTTTTATATCCCAGGCAGAACAATAGGTAGTTCAAGCAGAACAATTGGTGATCTACTTATGCTTACTTTTTCAAGTCTACATAATACAGCCTGTGTTTTAAGAGATACAAATAACTACATATCTTAGCCACCAAGGTCCTTCTTGCAGTCTTGTAGCTTCTTCTTCTGTGTCCTCTTTGTCCTGCTTTCCGTTCCCATGGCTTTCTGCCAGCTAGTTGAACAATGTCCACTGTCCTGGGCCTGAGGGAGGTGACACTGTTCACCTCCATAATTCCCCCTTCTTTTTTTACAAATAAAACAGCCTTTAATGCTTTGTTTATAGTTGGTTGATTGCATTGCATCAAGCATGGCAAGCATATTGCAATACACAGAAACATCCTCACACCGGCCCATCCCATCTTTACTATGGATTTAACCCATGCTGATATTCCCCAACTATTCAGCAGGTTTTCCAGGTAATCCCAGCTCTCCTTAACATGCAGCTTTGCAACTCCCTTTTGCAACTGTTGGATGCACTGTGAATAGACTCCCAATGATCAGACAAATTCATACCACACCTTCCTTGAAATTCTTTACATTCATGTCCCTGAGCCAATAGTAAAAAGTCAATTGTAGCTCTATTCTGTAACACAGCAGGTCTGACTGAATTAACATCCAAAGGCAGTTCACTTAGTACCTTGCATGTTGCATTTGTTTGCTTTGCAAGACAGCATCCTAATTTGTTTCTTGTAGCTTTTGCTGTTCCTACAAGGGCAAATAGTGAAGCAAAAATTCAGGGTGCTTTATCCCAATAGGTTCCCCTCTCGTCACAGGCTGCAGCAAAAGCAGGAGTAGAGCATCCCTTTGGTCTCGCCCCAGCAGTGTGTGCAGGAGAACATCAGGAACATTGGGGACCATACAGGTCAGTCTTGCCCCAGCAGTGTGTGCAGGAGAACATCAGGAACACTGAGGACCATACAGGTCAGGTGTCCAATTGTGCAAGGCTCTCTGACTGCACGTGTTGGAATTCCTGGCCATGCCCTGTCTCCACAAAGAAGAAATTCCTTTCGGAAGACTGTGGGGTTTGGTCAGACTGACTGAATGGTTTCCACTCCTGTGTCATTGCACCACAGTGACTCATTTCTATACGTGTCACCGTAGGCGTTGTTCCCTGCTTCTCATGGCTTGTCCAGGAGATGGAATTCCAGTGCTACACAATAGATGGCTCGTGGTGCTCCCAAAAGGAGCCTTTCTGTCTTCAGGGCAAGTTCTGGTGCCCCTGGAGCTGTTGGGAGAAGCAAAGGGGTGGCAGTGAGAGGCCTGGAATGATGTTGCTGTAGCACAGACATTGTTCCCTGGCAGGTTCCTGGCTTGGATTCCTTGGCTGCCACTTGGCAAGGCCTGGCAGGGCCTCAGTTGTGTAGGGAACCAAACATGGAATGGGAAAGCAAAGGGGGGGAGGTTCTGGTTTCAGAAGGGATCATTGCCTTCTCTTTCGGAAGGTACAGTGAGCTGGTCCAACTGTGGCAAGAAGAGCAAGTGGGCTGTGAAGGTTTGGAGCAGTCTGCAAGGTTCCTCATGCCCAAAGGAAGTGCAGCCCTGGAAGAGTCAGGAATACTGACAAGTGCCCCAGTTCTGGTGAAGCTCAACTGTGTAAAACACTTATGGAGCTAAAATTCCACAGCACTGAGCTGTTGGGTCCCAAATAATAGTGAAGAGAGAGGCAGAAACTCCCCCTGCTGCTGGGGCTGAACTGTCTGCAGTGACTGGGCAGGACTTGGCCCTGATGCCTGAGTGCTCTCCAACCCCCCCAGGCTCGATCCCAGCTGTCAGCCCCTGGCTCCATAACTTGAGAAGAGGGTGTTCCTGCCAGCCCAGCTGCTGTGTTGGTGGTCCTGGGGGCACCTCCTGCCCTGGCCTGCTGTGAATGTGTTTGTGTTGTAGCTCAATAAAGTCCCTTTCAGTGGTGATTGTGTCATTTTTGTGTTAGTTCCTCTCCCCTCTTGCCCTGCCCCGGTGGCTGCATCACTGGCTTGTGCCTAAATGAACTCTTCCCCTGCAGCAGTTCCCTGCTGCTCTCAGAGAGGGTGGAGTTGAGGTCTCTGAGCAAAGGGAAAAAGGATCCATCCAAGGCAGGCCAGTGCTCCCCCCCGCCTTCCTCCAGCCTCCCGTGTTTCCAGTTCCCATCCCTGCTGGACACAGAGCCTGTTCCCAAACAACCCCTGTTCCTGTTCTCTCTCTGTGTCTCCCCTCACACCTCCCCTCCTATAATCTCCAGCCGCCCAGGCCCCTGTTTTTGAGGGGCATTCCTGGGCTGCTGCCCCCCATTCTTTATAAATGAAGTGCCAAGAGCCCCAAGTGCAGAGAGGTCTGCAGGGAATCAGTGCCTAGAGCTGCCTGTGCCTGCCTGTGTTCCTGCAGTTCTCCTTCCTGTTCTCCCTGGGCTGGAGAGACCTGCCTGCCCTGGGTTTATTGGAGCAGAGGGATGGGATTACATTTGTGCAGAAGGTTTGTTCACAGACATGTTTTCTGACAGACAGTGCCATTTCCCTTTTGTCTTTCCCAAGTTTTTCCAAGTGCTGCCCAGCACGGGGATCCATGTGGTGGGACAGTGACTGGCAGCAGGAAGGGGAGCCTTGGCCTCACCTGCCCAGCTCAGGTGGGTGGCACAGAATGGGGGTGGGCTGGCAAGGCATGAACACATTTCTGAGTTCTGGAGTGCCTTGAATCCTTTCCCTGTCAGGTTTCTCTCCCTCATTTCCTGGGCTCCATTGTCCCAGGTGTCTCTTCCTTTGCCCAAAGTCCAATGGCAGAGGATTGACTGACTCCCATGGGAGGTTTGGAATGAAAAGGGTTCTGTTCAAATGGGGCAAGGAATGCAGTAAGAAAGATGAGCCTCCTTTTAGTGCCTGAAGTAGAGAGGAATAAAAATGGTGGAAAAGGTCCCATTTTATTTGTTGTCCCCCCTGGATTTTTCATGGCTAAAACTCTCTAGTGAGCAATTGAAGAGAAGGGTGAAGGGCAGGAGCCTTTGACTTGCCCAGTGCCCTTAATTGCCTTGTTCTCCTCTCTTCCAGGCCAGGCCAAAGCCCTGCTCCAGCCCAGCTCTGCCAAGTGCCCTGGGCTGGGAGCAGCCAAAGGCAAGAGGCTGCAGCCCCGCCGGCCGGGCTGGGGGCTCCTGGTGCTGCCCGTGGGGTGGGGTAAGTCAGAGGGACACGTTTCTCTCCTCCTGCTGTTGGCATTTGCTCCCTGAGCACTGGATATGTAAGGAAGGACGGAGTAGCAGGGAAGGGCAGTGTTTCCAAACTGTCTGAATGTTGCCCCCAGGTTTGGGATGGAGCAGGGATGGGGGTGGTTGGGTTTGGCCTGGGCCGGTCGGGATCAGCCATAAAGGACCCACCAGAGCCCTGAACCCTCACTGGACATGTCCAGCCCCTCAAGTCATTAATTTTCAATAGAGGACAAAGTATTGGTACTTGCTTCTGATCTGTGGAGAATTTCCTTTGGAATGATCAATGCAAAGTATCTCTTTGGGTCTTTTGTTTGTTTGTTTGTTTGTAATTTTCTCTCTGGCTTCAATGAGTTTGGTGTGTTCCTATTAAGGAAGCAGCCTGTTTTTATCTTGAAATTTGGGGTGGTTTGGTTTGTTTAGGTTTTTTTCCCCCCACTGACTCGGGCCATCCGTGCATAGTCCGTGT
This sequence comes from Pseudopipra pipra, assembly GCF_036250125.1. Classification (NCBI taxonomy): domain Eukaryota; kingdom Metazoa; phylum Chordata; class Aves; order Passeriformes; family Pipridae; genus Pseudopipra; species Pseudopipra pipra. Next base: position 23,731 of record NW_026990902.1, read on the forward strand.
TGTCCCACAGGACTGTTCTGGTTCTGGGTCAGAGAGAGAGAAGGGAAGTGGCTTTTCCTCATCTGGAATGTTTCCAAGCAGAAGTGGGACATTGTCCTGCCCCTCCCCAAAGCACTGCAGGCACCTGGGAGTAGCTCAGGGCTGGCCCAGTTCTCTGAGACAGAACCATGGTGGAGAGGTTTAAGTATTAATCACATCTCTGGTGTCCCTTGGTTGCAAAGATTGGGTCCTACAGTCCCAGAGCGTTAAGGAAAACAAGGAACTTCTGTTCTTCCTGGCAAACCTTCTGCTATTACTTGTGCAGTGTTTGGGTTCTGTTGTCCGAGTTCCTGTCCAGGATCTTTCTAAGAGAACCTGTTAGAAATGTAGAGGTAGGATTAGAATTTGGGTCTGTTGCCTCCCCAACTGCCTCCAAGTCCTGATGGACTGGAGTGATGAGTGCTTTCAGCCCAGGGTATTTCTTACTATTGTGTGGCTTTCCCTCAGCTGTGGGTGAGGAATTGTGCAGGCAAGGCCTGTGTGCCCGTGGGTGTCTCCCGTGTGTGTCCGTGTGGCAGGGCTGGGACAAGGACTCGTGCAGGGACCCAGCTGGCACTGGAGCTGCTGCCATTCTGAGCCACTGCCAAGGGCTGTGGAGAGACCCTCTGGGAGGCTGTTGCCAGGATTCCATTGGGAGCTGGATCTCCCTCCAGCTGCAGCAGCCAGGGGAGGGTTCTTCCTTGTGCAGCCCAGTGGCTTCTGCTCAGGCTGGCCCAGAGTGGGGCTGGGGCAGGTTCTCCAGGGAACTGGAGCCAGCCCTGAACGGGGCTCTGGAGAGCAGGAGCTGCAGGGACTGAGGTTTGCAAAGCTGGGCTGAAGTTTGTCAAAGCAGCAGAACATTCTCATTCTGGTGGGTTTGTGGAGTCCGTGTTGGTGCCCAGGAGAACTGGGTCAGACTGGGCTTTGTGGTCCGAGAGCTGCCCCCCTAAATTTGGCAGGCTGTGTGTGCTGGCAATGAAGTGCTATCCCAGAGGCTGATGGTTTCTGTCTCCAGGGATGCCCAGGACGCTGCTAATGCCCAGGGATCTGCTCTGGGTCCAGGCTGTCCGTGCTGGAGGGCCCTGGTGGCTGCAGTCCCTGAGCCCACAGAGACAGAGAGAGCCCCGGCCCGAGGGGCCTTTGGCCCCTTGTCCTGAATTTGAGGTGAGCCTGGGAGCGTGTGGAAGGTGAGAATGAGGGCTGTGTTCCAGCCTGACACCGGGAAGGTCAGTGTTTCCCTGGAGGGGGAAGGTTTGGGCCCGCAGGCTGAGTTGGAACAGGACCAGGGCAACAGACGCTGCTGTCTTTTGTTGCCTCCTGAGGTCTTCTGTCCCCCTTGGAGATTTCCTCCCGGGCTGTGGCCCCACAGGGAGCAGAAGGGAAAGCTACCAATGCCATGGGCATTGCCAGCCTTTGTCTCTCTGCTTTGCCATCCAAGCTGGGAATTTGCTGCTGTTGCTGCCGAGGCTGCCCTACCTGGGAGTTGTGTCCTCCTTGCAGCCCTTCCCAGCCCCAGCCATGAGCTCCAGTTGTGCCTCTGTGTGTCTGGGAGTGTTTGCTGGGACTGTGCTTCCAATGCATCATCCCTGAGAAGATCCTGTTGTTCCAGAGCACTGGGGACAGTTTGGGCTTGGCAGCTTCAGAGCTGGATTGGAGCAGTCCCTGAAAAGAATCAGGAGAGTGGAGGTTTGTCCCAGTGGTGCTTTCACACCCCACTGGACAGGCTGGGCTTTGTGTTTGGGGTTGTCCTGTATTTGCTCTGCAGATAATGGGCCCTTCCCAATTCAGCCCAGCAGATCCCAAGGGCTCTGACAGGAATATTTGTTCTTTCCTTCCCTTTGGGATAACTTCATCTCCAAACTGCCATGAGCAATTCCTTAATTTCTCCTGAAGAAAACCAAGTGTCAGAGGCAGTTTGCCAAGGAGGCCAGAAGTGTCTTTGGAGCAGAGAGTGCTGCCAGCTGCGTGTGCCTGTCCCCAGCCTGGCACTGCCCACAGGGACACACTGGGCACTGACCATGAGAGGGAACAAAACCACTGCCTGCCAGAGGGTTTGTCCTGGGCCAGTCAGGCCTGGGGCAGGAATTGGACTGGGCAACTCCATCAGCTGCTCTTCCCTCCCCCACAAAGCCCCATCCCCTGGGCATTAATGACGTGCCCTGTGCCCAGCGCTCCCTGTTCACCCAACTGAAACCAGAGCAAGGCTTGCTTTGCTTGGAACAACTTAAAATAACTTTAAACCAAAATAAATCACTTTTTTCTTCTTTTTTTTCTTTTAGATGCTGGAATTGCCTCTCTGGGTGTGTGCTGAGCTCTGGCTGCAGGGGACTGTCAGGCCTTGGTGGCTGTGAGTTCCTGTTCTTCTCCCTGGGAAACTGGAAAGAGTTATTCATTAGATTGCAGAAATGTAATTTTGAGGGGACCCAGCAACTGTTTGTGTAGGAAAAGGTGAGGTGCTGCAGAGGGGAGGGAGGTGGCATTTTGGAGGGGTCCCACTGAGGGGGGAGTGGAGAGCCTGGGGCTGGAGTGTGAGTTATTAAACAGGGAAGAAGGGAAGGATGCTTGGGAGGGAAACACTCAGGGAATGTGTAGGGATGGAATGGAAATTTGGGGTGTCAGGAAGAGATAATTGGTGATGTAGAGGAAGGGAAATGTTGGGGGTAAGACTTGATCTCATCTGTAGAGGACAGAAGGACCATTTAGAGGTAAAGTGAGGCAGTGAGTGGTGGGCAGGTCGGGAAAATTTGTGTTTGTAAAATTTCAGGTCACCTGTAGCAGAGAGGATGTACCTCCTGATGGACACTGAGACAGTCAGGGGTGGGCAGGAGGGGGGGAAACCTTTGGGGTTAAAACTTGAGGGAACGTCCAGGGCAGAGAGTGAATATTTTGAAGGATAAATGAGGTACTCAGTGGTGGACAGCTGGGGAGTGTTTTAGGGTAAACTTGGGGTAGCCCACAGGGTAGAGAATGAACATGTATTTGTACAGAGGAGCTGATTACATGTGGGTAGGTAAGGAGAATTTTGGGAGTAAAATCTGGGCAATCTGTAGCAGAGTGAATGAATATCTTGGTGTGAAGTGAGGCAGTCAGTGTTGGGCAGGTAGGGAAAAATTCTGTTTGTAAAATTTGAGGTCACGTGGAGCAGAGAGAATGTACATCCTGAGGTAAACTGGGGTAATCAGTTGTGGACTCATAGGGAAAATTGGGAGGGAAATATCTGAGGTAATCTGCATGGTAGAGAATGAATATTGAGAGATGAACATGAGGTACTCAGTGGTGGACTTGTAGGGAAAATTGTGGGGGTCAAATCTGTGGCAATGTGCAGCAGAGAGAAGGAACATTTTGGAATAAAGTGAGGCAGTCAGTAGGGGAGAGGCAGAGAAATTTCTGAGGGTGAAACTTGAGCAAATCTGGAGGGCAGAGAATGAATATTTGGAGGTCCAAAAGAGGCAATCAGGAGTGTGCAGTAGGGAAGACTCTGGGGAGAGAATGACTCTTGTGTTCAAAAAGAGGTAATCAGGAGTGGGCTGGAAGGGGAAAGTTTGGGGGTTAAAAAGGAGGTTCATTCTCTGCAGGGCAGGGAATGAACACACTGAGGTAACCTGAGGTGATGAGTGGTGAGAGACACAGACAATTGTGGGTGTTAAAGTTCAGGTAATCTGCTGGGAAGAGAAGGAACCTGTTGAGGTAAAGATGAGGCACTGGGTGGCAGACAGGTGGGGAGAGGTTTGAGATAAGCCTGAGGTGTGTGTGGGGTGCAGAATGACCCTCTGTAGGTACAAAGGAGCTGGTCAGACGTGGACAGGTAAGGCAGATGTTGGGAGTAAAATGTGGGGCAATCTGTCCCAGAGAGAATGAATCTTTTGGGGTAAGGTGAGGCAGTCAGCAGTGGGCAGGGAGGGAAATCTTTGTTTGTCAAACCTGAGGTAATGTGGAGGAGAGAGAATGCACCTCCTGGGGTAAACTGGGGCAAACAGTAGTGGACAGGTGAGGAGGTTTTGGGGGAAACTTTGAGGTCATCTGTGTGGCAGAGGATGAATGTTTGGAGGTAAAAATGAGGTAATAAGTAGTTTGCAAGCAGGGAAAACTGTGAGGGTAAGTGTGGATGTCACCTAGGGGAGAAAATGAGGCTTTTGAGGTCCAGTGAGGCAGTCAGTGGTGGGCAGGGAGGGAAAATTTGTGTTTGTAAAATCAGAGGTCTTGTGGAGAAGAGAGAATGCACCTCCTGGGGTAAACCTTGCGGACCTGCAGGGAAAATGTGGGGGGTAAAACTTGTGGGAATCTGCAGGGCAGAGAGTGAATCTTCTGAGGTGAAAATGAGTTCCTGGGTGGTGGAGAGGTGGGGAAAGTGTTGAGAGTAAACTGGAGGTGGTGTGCTGGGTAGAGAATGAACATCTTGATGTAGAAGTGAGTTGCTGAGATGTGGAGAGGTCGGGAAAATGCAGTGGGTCCAGAGTGAGGTCACCTGTAGCAGAGAGGATGTACCTCCTGATGGACACTGAGGCAGTCAGGGGTGGGCAGGAGGGGAAACCTTTGGGGGTAAAACTTGAGGGAATGTCCAGGGCAGAGAATGAATATTTTGAAGGATAAATGAGGTACTCAGTGGTGGACAGTTGGGAAGTGTTTTAGGGTAAACTTGGGGTAGCCCACAGGGTAGAGAATGAACATGTATTTGTACAGAGGAGCTGATTACATGTGGGTAGGTAAGGAGAATTTTGGGAGTAAAATCTGTAGCAGAGAGAATGAATACCTTGGGGTAAAGTGAGGCAGTCAGTGATGGGCAAGGAGGGAAAATTTGTGTTTGTAAACGTTGAGGTCACGTGGAGCAGAGAATGTACATCCTGAGGTAAACTGGGGTAATCAGTTGTGGACATATGGGGAAAATTACAGGGGTAAAACTTGAGGTAATGTCCAGGGGACAGAAGGAATATTTTGAGTTAAAACTTGGGGGGTTTTTAAGGAGGTTATCTCCAGGGGAGAGAAAGGACATCAGGAGGTCAACTGAGGTAATCAGTGGTGGCCAGGTGGGGAGATTCAGGGCAGAAATCTCTGAGGTAATCTCCAGGGTCCAGAATGAATCCTGAGAGGTGCAGAGGAGGCAATCAGGAGTGGACACCACAGTGGGCCCAGGGAAGGTTCTGGGGGTAAAATGTGTGGTAGTGTCTGGCAGAGAGAATGAACATTTTGGGATAAACTAAGGCAGTCATCAGTGGACAGGTAAAACTAGAGAAACCCTCCAGGGTGGAGAATGAATATTTGGAGGTCAAAAGGAGGTAGTCAGTGGTGAGCAGGTGGGGGAAGTTTTGAGAGTAAACTTGAGGTGGTCTGTAGGGTAGAGCATGAACATATTTAGGTATACATGAGGTGATCAGCTGTGGAGAGGTAGGGAAATTTTGGGGGTCCCACTTGAGCAAATCTGCAGGGCAGAGCATGAATATTTGGAGGTCCTAAAGAGGTAATCAGGAGTGTGCAGGTAGGGAAGACTCTGGGATTTAAAAGGTAGGTAAACTCAGGGAGAGAATGACTCAATTTTGTGTTCAAAAAGAGGTAATCAGGAGTGGGCTGGAAGGGGAAAGTTTGGGGGTTAAAAAGGAGCTTCATTCTCTGCAGGGCAGGGAATGAACACACTGAGGTAACCTGATGTGATGAGTGGTGACAGACAGACAGTTGTGGGTGTTAAAGTTCAGGTAACCTGCTGGGAAGAGAAGGAACCTGTTGAGGTGAACTGAGGGTCTCTGCAGTGGCCAAGCAGGGAAATGTTGGGCTGATCCCTGAGTTGCTCCTGTGTGGGGCGGCTGCAGCGAGGCCGAGCCCTGGCCCTGATTTGCCAGCCATGGGCAGGGGGCTCTGTGCCAGCCGGGGGAGCAGCGGGGCCCCCGTGGCAGAGAGGGCAGGGGGGCTGTGGAGCTGCCCCGGGGGGAGCGGGGGGTCCTTTCCTGGGCCGCCTCCAGCCCCCCTCGATCCCCGGGGCTGCGCTGCCCCCCGAGGCTGTTTGGGGCAGAGAGTGCTGCCAGCTGCGTGTGCCTGTCCCCAGCCTGGCACTGCCCACAGGGACACACGGGGCACTGACCATGAGAGGGAACAAAACCACTGCCTGCCAGAGGGTTTGTCCTGGGCCAGTCAGGCCTGGGGCAGGAATTGGACTGGGCAACTCCATCAGCTGCTCTTCCCTCCCCCACAAAGCCCCATCCCCTGGGCATTAATGACGTGCCCTGTGCCCAGCGCTCCCTGTTCACCCAACTGAAACCAGAGCAAGGCTTGCTTTGCTTGGAACAACTTAAAATAACTTGAAAACAAAATAAATCACTTTTTTCTTCTTTTTTTTCTTTTAGATGCTGGAATTGCCTCTCTGGGTGTGTGCTGAGCGCTGGCTGCAGGGGACTGTCAGGCCTTGGTGGCTGTGAGTTCCTGTTCTTCTCCCTGGGAAACTGGAAAGAGTTATTCATTAGATTGCAGAAATGTTTTCTGAAACCTGTCCCCTTCTTTGTGCCTTTTGCTGACAGATCTTCTCTTTCTGCCTTTCAATTTACAGCCTCCTTGCAGCTCCCAGCCAGGAAAACCTGGGATAACTGAGGAGGGACCGAGATGAAGGTTTTGTCTGCAAACTTGGGGTAGTTTCTAGGGGATACAGCAACTGTTTTTGTAGGAAAGTGTGTTTAACCACATTGGCCCAAGTTGTGTTTGCACCAGCTTGGAAAACCTGGGATAACTGAGGAGGGACAGAGATGAAGGTTTTGTCTGCAAACTTGGGGTAGTTTCTAGGGGATACAGCAACTGTTTTTGTAGGAAAGTGTGTTTAACCACATTGGCCCAAGTTGTGTTTGCACCAGCTGGGGCCAGAGGTGCCAGGCAATCCAAAGCAAACCCTGCTCAGCCTCTAAATCCCAGGGGAAGTTCTCCAAGCTGCTCATTGACGGACTAAAGATCCATTGAAATGGAACCAAGAGCACTACTAAGTTTCCTGAGAATCCCAGGATTGCTGTCCTAGAATTTTTAACAGTTTTTTTAAGCTTTTTATGACAAAAATTACTTTCTTCCTTTGATTGAGTCCCTCAGTAGGATTTGGGATTTCTGTGGATTCTGAATCCCTCCCAGTGGCCCTGACACTGGTCAGAGCTGGCAGGACAAACAGAGTCAGAGCTCCTGGCAGGCACAGGGGCTTTCCCCCAGAGTGGATCCAACTGCTGCCCCCCAGCCTGGCCAGGCGGGATCTGCTTTGGCTCCCGGCTTCTGCCAGAGACAGAATGTGTTCCCTTGATTGGAATGAGGATCCCGTAGCTTCATCTCCTGGATGTTCCCTGGGCAGCTGATCCACTCTGCCCCACGTCCTGCTCTCAGTTCCTGCCCAGCCAGAGCCATCTGTGCCAAGGGCACGAGCACTCCCAGCCTGGATAGGGAATGGGGGACTGGCTTGTGCACAATTCACCTAGAAAGTCAAACGAGGGGACTGTTGGGCAGCGGCTTTGGCCGACACGGCAGCACAAAGATTGTTCTCTGCAGGGGGCCCAGGTTTGGGTGCCGGTCTCAGCTTTGCAGGTTTGGATGAATTCTACCTACAGCCCGCAATTCCTTGCCGAATTCCTGCTGGAACAGCCTCCCAGTGCCTCCTGGAGCCCGGCTGTTCCCCCGCAGAGCTGCCGCTCTAACGCCAGGTTTGCCAGGAAGCAGCCACGGTTCCAGGCGGGATCGGGACAAGGACAGGTTCATTTTCCACAGACTTTGCTGTTTATAACCCTCCTCCCCCAGCCCCGCTGGTGTCCCTGGGGGGACTTGAGCGAGTTCCCTGGAATTGGGCCGGTTTTCCGCCCCGGGCCGGGCTCCAGGGGATGTGTTGGCCCAGGAGAAGGCGGGGGCCGGACGCGCTCCCGGCCCGGGGCGAGGCAGCCCCTGAGCACGGGCGAGGACGTCTGTCCGGGCGGGAAGCCGCTGTCCCTTCCGAGCCTCGGGAGCGGCCCCGGGGAGTTCTTTTCCCCGAGGAAAGGGATGCACAGCCCTGCCTTCAGGGCACCTCGGCTCTGACCCACCTGTTCCAGCTGTCCACGGGTTCTGCAGGTGCGGTTGGGTCCCCGAAAAACTGCGAATTGCATCCAAGCCCAACTTTCTCCAAGCACCCTCTTTTCTTTTCAGGCATCTCCGAGGGCTCTTGCTCGGGATTTAGTGCCGCTGAGGGCACATGGCCCTGGCTTTAAGGCTGCTGCTGGCTGCTGGCCTCCGGCTGGAAGGGCAGGGATTTGGGGCGGGCGGGACACCCGTGGGGGGCGCGGGGGAGCTCTGGGAGGTGGGCCCTGGGAATGGCTGCCCGCGCTGCTCTGCAGCCCCGCCGTGCCGACACTGCCGAGTGCCAGCTGGATTCTTTGGGTCCTTTGGGGCTGGCGCTGGGGCGTGTCCAGGGTGAGGCATCTCAGGGGGCCCGTCCAGAGCAGCGCCCGGCTGAGGAGCCGCGGGCAGCCCTTTCCCCGTGCCCACCCCACGGGGGCTGTAGGGCACAGCTCCAGGGCACAGCTCCTCCATCCCCTGGCAATAGGAAGCCCAAGCAGGGCTGGGTCGCTGTCTGTCGCTCCGGCCTCCTCCCGGCCCGCGTTCCCTGCCCAGCTGGGACTGCCCAGGGAGCCCCGAGAACGTTCCTGGCGGGAAGCGGGAGCCGCCGAGGGCTCCGTCCAACTCCGGGCCCGAAAAGCGGCCCCGACCTGAGCCCCCCCGGCATTTTGGGTTCCGAAGGCTCACCTGGAGGAGACGCTCCCCCGCAGGCGGGACCAGGCGGCGACACTCGACCAAACGCCTTTGCCTCGGAGCGAGGGATCCCTCCGGACTCGTTTGGCTCCTTTATCCCTGGAAATGAGCTCGGATGCCGCACGAGCACCTTTGCAGCCGTTGGGTGAAGCCCGGACGGGGCCGGAAAACCTCCCTGAGCAGGGCAGCGATGAATTGGTGCCCGTCCCCAGCCGGGCACAGCCCAGCCGGCCGCGCTCCCTCCGGCCCGTGGCTGCGAAGGGCTCCTGCAGAGATTGAATAAAAGCTCATTTCCTGACTGTATTTGCCCGCGGTCTTGCCCCTCTTTTGACTCGCGCAGCACCATCCGGTTGGAGCATTTCTTGGTTTCCTCCCCTGTAGCCGTTTCCCTCCCAGGCAGGGCCTTCCCCGTCTGCAAATCAAGAGGAAATGTTTCAACGGGATTTTGAAAACCAGAGGGTTTGCCCCGGAGGGTGCGAGTTGCCGAGAAAGCGGGGGAGAGGAAGGAGAGCCTCAGGTCTCACCTGGCTGGTGTCAGATGAGCCGCACCTTCTGGATGGCAGGGCAAAGAACTGCTGTCGGTAATTGCCGAAGTTCCGCAGGCAGAGCTGGGAGCAGCCTGTGCCCGACCCGCGGCACGGTCAGTGCCAGCTCCTGGGGCCGCCTGAGGACAGACACAGGGACACGGGGACAAACGAGCAGCTCTGCTCGGGGTCCCGGAGCACGGGAGGAACGGGGAAAGGGCTGCCGCCGTTCTTCCCTCCCCGGCAGGCCCCCAGCTCCCCGCGGCCGGAGCGGGCCCGTGGCCGGAGCCCCGGCGGGCCCCAGATCCCTCGTTCCCGGGGGGCCCTGGGGGTGGGAACCTCCTGGGGCCGCGTTTAAGGGGGAGACGGGCGATGTTCGCCCCGGGAGCGGGGTGCGGTGGCCTCGGGGGTGCCCGAGCGGGGAAGCTCCGATCCCGCGGGGGGTACGGGCGGCACCCCTCCTCGGGGGTCCCGGGGCCGGCCCGGCGTGTCCCCGCGCCCCGGCCGGTCCCAGCCCCGGCTCCGCGTCGACACGACGAACGCGCCGCCGTTCTCCCCCGACCGGGCCCCGGCAGAGCCCCGGCCCGAGCGGCCCCGCCGCGCTCGGCCCCAGCGCCCGGCCCGGAGCGGCTCTTCTCGCCCGCGTTGCCGGGGCACAGGCGGCGAGGCCGGGCTGGGATGAGCCCGGCACCGATCCTGGTCCCCGTCCGGATGCCGAGCCCCATCCCAGCCCCAAACCAACCTCGCTCCTCCGGTCGCGGTCCCGGTCCTGGCCCCGATCCTTGTCCCGGTCCTCCTGCCGAGCTCCATCGCCACCCTCGGTCTTCCGACGCGCCGATCGCTCCCGCAGCATCCCGGTACGAGGTTCCTCCACAGACTCGGGACGAGCGCGGCTCTGCCGGCTTTAAACGGCGCGGCCGGGGCGGGGCCGGGGCGGGGCCGGGGCGGAGCGGGGCCCGCACAGGTGTGCGAGGCGGGGCCCGTCCAGGTGCGCGGGGCGGGGACGGGCAGGGGGCGGGTCGGGGCGGGGGTATTTAAGCGCCGGAACTCGCCCCCGCGGCCGTTTGCTCGGGCAGTGCGCGGGGAGGCAGCAGCGCCGCGGGAGCCTCTCGCTGCCGCGGCCCTTTTTCTTTGCTTTTGTTTTTGTCTTTCTTTTGCTTTTCCCCCTTTTTTTCGTCCCCTCCCTTCCTCCCCACCCACCACCCGCTCCCCGCACGCCGCCTCTCCCCGGCCGCTGTCGCTGCCCTCCTGCACAGCCCGGCCCCCCCACCTGCCCCCGGCCCCCCCTGCCTGCCCCTGCTCCCCCCTCGCTGCTCCGCTGCACAGCCCGACCTGCCCGCACCCCCGCTCCGTCCTTGCCCCCCCGCCCGTCCCGTCCGTCCCCCTGTCCCCCGGGCCGTGTCCCCGCAGCCGCGGGCTTGGGGGCGCCGCTTTAATAAAGCCGCGAGGGCCGGAGCCGGCGCCCCCCCTGGATCCCCCTTTCCACGGGGCCGGGCCCGCTCGGCGGGTCCCCCCTGCAGTTCACAAGCACCGCCCGACACCGCCGGGGCTCCGGCCCGTCCCGACATCACACGGGGGGCTCCGCGGGCGGGGGGACGAGGGGGTGGCGA
>NW_026990903.1:0-34496 GCF_036250125.1 Pseudopipra pipra
TGGGAAGGAGTTAAACCATCATTTTCGGGGTATGGGCCCGATAGCTTAATTAGCTGACCTTACTAGAAAATAATATAGAGGGAGTATAGAGGATTTTGATTCCTTTAGTGTAGGTTCGATTCCTACTTTTCTAAGTTTAGGAAATGAGAGGGTTGGTATACCTCTATGTTTACTTTATCATAGTAACCCTTTTGGATTCAGGCACATTTCCTTGGTTATCTTAGGTAGGGAGGTAGGCCTGCATATGAGATAGGGAGGCTAGTATGTCATAGGCATAAGGCTAGTGTTAGGGGTAGGAAGTTTTTTCAGAGTAAATGTATGAGTTGATCATAGCGGAATCGAGGGTAAGAGGCGCGGATTCATAAGAAGCCTGCGGACAGGAGGAGGGTTTTTGTAGCTAGAGTTAGAGGGAAGAATTCTTGAGGGAGATTGAGTGAGCTGGGGTTCAGGAATAGAATGGTTGTGAGTGCATTTATTAGTATAATATTAGCATATTCAGCTAGGAAGAATAAGGCAAATGGACCTGCAGCATATTCTACATTAAACCCTGAGACTAGTTCAGATTCTCCTTCTGTTAGGTCAAATGGGGCGCGGTTTGTTTCAGCAAGTGAGGAAATATATCATATTATTGCTAGAGGTCAGGAGGAGAAAATGAGGTAAAGAGGTTCTTGTGTAATAGCAAGGGTGTTAAGGGTATAATTACCACTTAGAATAATTACAGATAGGAGAATAATGGCTAGGGTAACCTCATAGGAAATGGTTTGTGCGACTGCTCGGAGGGCGCCAATCAGAGCATATTTTGAATTAGAGGCCCACCCTGATCATAGAATTGAGTAAACTGCTAAGCTGGAGAGGGCCAGGAGGAAAAGTATACCTAGGTTTAGGTCAGTGAGGGGAAATGGTAGGGGGAGAGGCAGTCAGATTGTAATTGCTAAGAGAAGGGCTAGGATAGGGGTAGCTATAAATAGGTAAGGGGATGAAGTTGATGGACGGATTGGTTCTTTAATGAACAGTTTTACTCCATCTGCTATAGGTTGTAATAGGCCAAATGGTCCTACAATGTTAGGTCCTTTTCGGGCTTGTATATAACTTAGAACTTTGCGTTCAACCAGGGTTAGGAATGCTACGGCGATGAGGATGGATAAAGCATAGGATAGTGATATAATGAGGTAAATCAGGACTAAGTGAGTTGCCATATGTTTTATGTGGAGCTAGGGAGAGGATTTGAACCTCTGGGTAAAGGGCTTAAGCCTTCTGCATTTGCCAAGCTCTGCCACGCTAGCGGTCCTTTTCTAGGAAGGGGTTATGGTAGGGCTCTTGGTAATTTAGTTGGGTTCATTACTGGGTGCGAAGGCGTGCCTGTAGCATAGGCCTTACTTCTTCGGTCCTTTCGTACTAGAAGGAGTTATTACATAGATAGAAACCGACCTGGATTGCTCCGGTCTGAACTCAGATCACGTAGGACTGTTAATCGTTGAACAAACGAACCCTTGGTAGCGGTTGCACCACTAGGATGTCCTGATCCAACATCGAGGTCGTAAACCTCCTTGTCGATGTGGGCTCTTGAAGGAGATTGCGCTGTTATCCCTGGGGTAGCTAGGTTCATTAATCAATAATATTGGGTCTGGCTACTATTAGCACGTTGATGAGTTGTTCTTGGTCAAGATGGGTTATCCGGTTTTTGGAGGTTAAGTTTATCTCCAAGGTCGCCCCAACCAAAAAATGCGTACCAGTAAAATCCGAGGGAGTGGGTCCTGTGGAGGAAAATTGTTGGTGGGGATGGTAGCAGGTTTTAAAGTTCCACAGGGTCTTCTTGTCTTATGAAGTTATTCCTGCTTTTGCACAGGAAGATCAATTTCACTGATTATCCGTAGGAGACAGTTAAGACCTCGTTAAGCCATTCATACAAGTCCCGATTTATGGGACAATTGATTGCGCTACCTTTGCACGGTTAGGATACCGCGGCCGTTGAACTTATTGTCACTGGGCAGGCTTCACCTTTAATACTTGACTTAGCTAAAGGCTATGTTTTTGGTAAACAGTCGGGCCTTGGTTTTGCCTAGTTCCTTTTACAGATTTAAATCGTCTTTGAGAGGCACTCCGTAGGTGGGTTAACAAGGTTTTAGATATAGGATCTTGTTAGGGTTAGAAAATATCCTGTAGTTTGTTAATAATGTTATAATGTAAGTTTGTGCCGTAGAGGGGGGGGTCCCTAGTTACTTATTTTAGCATTAATTCTCTTATTTATCATAAGTTAGCCTATTAAGGAAGAGGGAGTCATAGGAAGATTAGGATTTTTAGGTACAGAGCTTTGACGCACTCTTTAATGGTGGCTGCTTGAAGGCCCACAGTTGAGGAACAATTTAATTTATCCGCTGGAAGAGAGTGTGCTCTTTTTTAAAGGAGCTGTACCTCCTTTAAATAACCCTTAATTCATTTCATGTGGGTTGAATATAGTCCTGGGGGGGTGAATTAAGAGAGAACTAAGGTTCGTTTCATAGGCAACCAGCTATCACCCAGCTCGATTGGCTTTTCACCACTACTAACGAGTCATCCCACTCTTTTGCAACAGAGACGGGTTTGCTCAGTAAATAGCTGCTCGTAAGTAGCTCGCTTGGGTTTCGGGGCGGCAAGCTTAAATTGGCATTTTGCTTGGGAAGTTCTTGCTAAATCATGATGCAAAAGGTACAAGGATTGGTCTTTGCTATTTAGCGCTTGGCTTGTCATTGTTATTTCATTTTTCCCTTACGGTACATGGTCTCTATCGCGTCTTGAGTTCACCTTTCTATCGCCTATACTAGGTTAAGTGAGAGAATGCTTTGATTTAGTGGGTGGCATGGTTTAGTTCATATGTAATTTGGTAGCAGAGCTAGAGTTAGGCTTCAAGACGATCTGGTGAGGAGCAGATATCTTTCAGGTGTAAGCTGAATGCTTTTTTTATAGCTACGTCTTGGTAAACTAAGTGCACCTTCCGGTACACTTACCTTGTTACGACTTGCCTCATCTTTAGCTTGAGAGCCTATTATGAATAAGATTGGTTGTAGCTTGTGAGGAGGGTGACGGGCGGTATGTACGTGCTTCAGAGCCAACTTAAAGGGGGCATTATTATCCTGCTTTACTGCTAAATCCGCCTTTTGGGAGTGGTTTCACGCTCCCTGTCGTGGGAAGGGGTTTTCTATGCTAGAAAATGTAGCCCATTTCTACCACCCCATGAGCTATACCTTGACCTGTCTTATTAGCGGGTGGGGTTGCTATTGTGCTCACTGTTGAACCCTCAGTTTAGGGGTGAGCTGACGACGGCGGTATATAGGCTGATTTGGCTAGGGATGGTTGGGTGTATCGTGGGTTATCGATTATAGAACAGGCTCCTCTAGGTGGGTTTGGAGCACCGCCAAGTCCTTAGAGTTTTAAGCGTTTGTGCTCGTAGTTCTCAGGCGGATGCTTAAGTGGTGAAAGCATCGGGATTTAGGGCCAGGCATAGTGGGGTATCTAATCCCAGTTTGTGTCCTGGCTTTCGTGGGGTTTTGTTGATCATGGGACTAAGATCGTTTTTATGGGAGTATTAAATGCATCTTATGCTTATAACAGCTTGGTTGCATGTCAGTCTTAGTTGAAGTGATAGTGAAAAGCCACTCTTTACGCCGTATAAAGTTAATTTGGGTTTCTTGTGTGACCGCGGTGGCTGGCACAAGATTTACCAACCCTGATAAGTTGCTTTAACTAAGTCAAGTTTACACTTATTGCTTAATATTAATTACTGCTGAGTACCCTTGGGGGTGTGGCGATGCAAGGCGTTTTGGGCTGCAATTGGGGAAGTGTGCCTGATGCCTGCTCCTACTGTCTTTTTAAGGTATTGAGGGCATTTTCACTGGGGCGCGGATACTTGCATGTATATATTTGGCAAGAACTAACTGTAAGGTTAGGACTAAGTCTTTTTTGTCCTTGGGTATGTGTAATAGCCGTCTTAACATCTTCAGTGTTATGCTTTATTGTAAGCTACAAGAACTAGGATTGTTTTTGGGTCAAGTGGTTATTATTAGGGTTTATGTTTTAGTTATGGAGGTAGTTGATGTTGATTTAGGATTGGTTCGGTTAGTGGGTTTTAGGTGGTTGGGGAAATAGTTTGGTGGATAACAAAAATGTGTTGGTTGAGCAATTGGAAGTGTAGAAGGAGGTTTGATTGTTGGATTGAATAAGTAGGTTTAGTTAAGATTATGTGTTCTTGTAGTTGAAATTACAACGGTGGTTTTTCAGGCCAAAGGTCTTGGGTAGAAGCCAAGCAGGAATTGTTATGACGTATTTTATACTTTTTTTAAGTGTTAGTTTTATTTTGGGGGGGTTGGCAGTGGCTTCTAATCCTTCTCCTTATTATGCAGTGGTTGGGTTGGTGTTAGCGTCTGTTGTAGGGTGTGGATGGTTAATGAGTTTGGGGGTGTCTTTTGTGTCATTGGTGTTATTTTTAGTATATTTGGGTGGGATGTTAGTGGTTTTTGTGTATTCGGTTTCATTAGCAGCGGATCCGTATCCTGAAGCTTGAGGGGACTGGCGGGTTGTGGGGTATGGGGTTGGGTTAGTTTTAGCGCTGGGGGGAGGGGTGTTTGTTATGGGGTTATCAGGGTTACGGTGATTGGGGTTGGATACGGTGGATAGTGGGGGTGTTTTGCCAGTTCGGCTAGATTTTGAGGGTGCGGCTATGTTTTATTCTTGGGGGGTGGGGCAATTTTTAGTTGCAGGTTGGGGCTTGTTGTTGACGTTGTTTGTTGTGCTAGAGCTTGTGCGAGGATTATCTCGGGGGGCAATTCGGGCGGTTTAAGGGGGCAAATTCAGAAAATAGTTTAATGAAAATACCAGCTTTGGGAGTTGGTGATAAGGGTTTGATTCCTTTTTTTCTGAGGGGTAAGGGGATAAGATTTGGGGTTAATTATTAGAGGAGTGTAGGAAAAAAGTGTTAATTGGGGTGGTGGGGTTGGAAGGGGAAAGAAAATAGTTAAGGTTGCCAATTAGGCGGGGAAATGGGTAGAAGGTAGTGGGGTGAGTTTAAGTGTAAACGAATGAATAAACAAACAAATGATGAAAGGAAAAAATGGGGTGAGTTTAAGTGTAAACGAATGAATAAACAAACAAATGATGAAAGGAAAAAATGGGGTGAGTTTAAGTGTAAACGAATGAATAAACAAACAAATGATGAAAGGAAAAAATGGGGTGAGTTTAAGTGTAAACGAATGAATAAACAAACAAATGATGAAAGGAAAAAATGGGGTGAGTTTAAGTGTAAACGAATGAATAAACAAACAAATGATGAAAGGAAAAAATGGGGTGAGTTTAAGTGTAAACGAATGAATAAACAAACAAATGATGAAAGGAAAAAATGGGGTGTAACAAGTTGGATAAAAAATTTTTACAAATTGATGATGCAAATTTTATTGATTGGGAAATTAGGGAAATGGAATGTTTGTAAAATAAAAAATTTTTGTTAAAAAATTTTTTAACGAAAATTAGTGATGAATAAGGGAAAAGTCCCTAGATCATTGCAAAAATGACAAAATTTTTTGTGATTTTTTGTGATTTTTTGTGAAATTTTCAAGAAAAAATATGTCTGGCGTGCATTAATTAAACTGCAACTTGATGAGAGACGTAATTGAGAAACCAAGCCAACAGCACCTGACGGTGAATCAGTGCAACAGTATGAGACCGAGAAGCATCCTGCCTACCATATCATTAATTTACCCGCGAAAGTGAGAAAACCGCTCGCCGACCACAAGGGGTACATGTCAACCATATATGGGAGCCCCCTGGCGGAGCACTCTGAAGGGCTTATTGAGATCTACCCCAAAAAAAAAACCAAAAGTATAGAAAAGGGAAAATGCCGCGATCACGAGGTCCAAATTGGCCAAGCATCCCCAACCATTAGTAACGGAGCGCAAGTTTAGGAAAATTAAGCAAGTTATGGCCCTGACCGAGGAACCAGAGGCGACAAAGAGCAATTTATGAGAGCGGGTGTAGGGTGGTAGATGAAAGAACGCACCTGAAGCTGGGCATGATAAACATTACTAACGCCGGGTTGCTGGTTTCTCGTGAGAGGTACGATTAATAAATAACCCAGCGCCTCTTGGTCAGTACATAGAGCAAGGTTAAGTGGTGAGAGGTCCTTGAACGGTGGATTCTGGGTCTTTGGAGGTTCCTCGTGTTGTGAAGGTTTTTATGCGAAAGTTAGCGGTGTTAGGTTTTAGTCCGATTAGCGGGATTGTTCCTAGAACATGACATGTTATGAGGTTGTATGGGAATGTGCCTAGATCTGTCTATGGCCGGTTTTGGATGGTATGGGAGAAGATGTGAAGATTTGGTTGGTTTTACAATAATGGTATGCCTGAGTTTCCTGCATGGATTTTATGTCTAATGTGGTGGAGAATGCGATGCAAAGTAATACATACCATAGCGTATGGGGGGAGGGGGGGCCCCCCATGTACGTATTAATTGGGAAATTTGAGGAACTTGAATATTTTTTTGGGAACTTGAATTTTTTTGGACAACTCTAAGAAGGGGGTGATCTTCAATCTTTGGTTTACAAGACCAATGTTTTTTATAAACTATTAGAGTAGTTAGAGATTAAGTATCTTGTTTTCTAGAAGGCTGATAGTGGGGAATAGGATAAGGATGATAGTAAAGTAGGTAGCTGATGCAAGTTGCCCAATGATGATAAATGGATGTTCAACTGGTTGACTACCGATTCATGTAAGGATCAAAAGGTTAGTAACTAGGATTCAAAATAGGAGTTGGGAGATGGGTCGGAAGGTTATTGTTCGTTGCTTTGACATGTGGAGGAATGGGGCTAAAAATAGAATTAGGACGGAGGCAGCGAGAGCTAGGACTCCTCCTAATTTGTTAGGGATTGATCGTAGAATAGCATATGCAAATAGGAAGTATCATTCAGGTTTAATATGAGGAGGTGTAACTAATGGATTTGCAGGTGTAAAATTTTCTGGGTCTCCTAAAAGGTTAGGTGAGAATATAGCAAGTGTTATTAGTGGGATGAGGAGGAATAGAAGGCCTAACACGTCTTTCATTGAGAAGTAAGGGTGAAATGGGATTTTATCACAGTCTGAATGAATGCCTAGGGGGTTGTTTGAGCCTGTTTCATGTAGGAAGGTTAGGTGAATGAAAGTGAGACCTGCAATCAAGAATGGGAGAAGGAAGTGAAGGGCGAAGAATCGGGTGAGCGTAGGGTTATCAACTGAGAACCCTCCTCAGGCTCATTCTACAAGTGTTTGGCCAATATAGGGGATAGCTGAGAATAAGTTAGTAATTACTGTGGCGCCTCAGAATGATATTTGGCCTCATGGGAGAACATATCCTACGAAAGCAGTTGCTATTAAAGTTAGGAGGAGAACAACTCCTGTGTTTCAGGTTTCTTTATATAGGTAGGAACCATAGTAGAATCCTCGTCCAATGTGTAGGTAGATGCACATGAAGAAGAAGGAGGCACCGTTTGCGTGGAGGTTTCGGATCAGTCAACCGAATTGGACATTTCGACATGTATGAGCAACGGATGTGAATGCTAGAGTGATATCTGCTGTATAGTGCATTGCCAGTAAAAGGCCAGTGGTAATTTGAATTATTAGGCAGATGCCTAGGAGAGATCCGAAATTTCATCAAGCGGAAATGTTTGATGGTGTTGGGAGATCAATTAAGGAGTTATTGATTATTTTTAGAAGAGGATGATGTTTTCGTAGGTTGGGGGTCATTAATTTTTAGTTCTGTGTAAGTGAGATAATAATTAAGATAGACAGAGCGAAGGTTCCTAGGTAGGTTTTGATTAATCCGGAGTGGAAAGTAGTTAGGGTTTTAGATGTTTTGAGTTGAAGGATTGCTAGTCCTTCTGGGCCAATTTTTTTATATCAGGATAGGTCGATTAGGTGGGATGCAATGTTTTGGCCGTTGCTTAGGAGGTTGGTGGAGCTGAGGCGGTGTATGAGGGGATTAAAGTATCCTAGAGTGTTGGAGAAGTTTATAGTCATATTTTGCTTAGGAAGGGTGAGTGAATGCGTGAGTTTTGATAGTTCCAGTGCTAGAATAATACCTAATGTTGTGATAATGATGGCTGTGGTTTTTGTAAGAAGAGGCATAGTTATAGGAGGGGTTTTTGTGGGAGAAATATAAGAGGTGATTAGTAATCCAGCCATGATACTTCCGAGAGCAAGACGGGTGATTGGGTTTGTGACTGCTGGGTTGTTTTCATTAATGGGGGTAATAGAAGGAATTCGGGTGTAGTCGGTTTGTACTAGTAGGGTTATACGCAGGCTATAAGTTGCAGTAAATGATGTGGCTACAAGTGTTAGAAGGAGCGCTCAGGTGTTTAAGTAGGAGGTGTTGAGGCTTTCGATGATGAGGTCTTTTGAGTAGAACCCTGCTAGAAATGGGGTTCCTATGAGAGCTAGGTTTCCGATTGTCAGACATGAAGTGGTTGTAGGGAGTAATTTTTGTAGACCTCCTATTTTTCGGATGTCTTGTTCACCGTTGAGGCTATGGATGATAGATCCAGAGCAGAGGAAGAGTATGGCTTTGAAGAATGCGTGGGTGGAAATATGTAGAAAGGCTAGTTGGGGTAGGTTTAAGCCAATAGTAACTATTATTAGGCCTAATTGGCTGGATGTAGAGAAAGCAATAATTTTTTTGATGTCGTTTTGGGTAAGAGCGCATGTAGCGGCAAATAGTGTGGATAGGGCACCTATACAGAGGCACGCAGTTAGAGCGATTTGATTACTACATAATATGTGGTGAGTGCGAATTAATAGAAAGATTCCGGCAACTACTATTGTACTGGAATGGAGTAGAGCGGATACAGGAGTTGGTCCTTCTATAGCGGCTGGGAGTCACGGGTGGAGGCCGAATTGGGCGGATTTACCTGTGGCTGCTAAAATGAGTCCTATAAGAGGAAGTAAGGGTATTTGGTTTGGGTAAGATGGTTGTTGAATTTCTCATGTATTGATTGAAGAGGCTAATCATGCTATGCAGAGGATCAGTCCGATATCTCCGATACGATTATAAAGTACGGCTTGGAGTGCGGCGGTGTTAGCTTCTGCTCGGCCGTATCATCATCCGATTAGGAGGAAGGATATAATTCCAACTCCTTCTCAGCCAATAAATAGGAGGAATATGTTGTTGGCGATAATTAAGATTAGCATAGCAATGAGGAAAATTAAGAGGTAGAGAGAGAATTTTGTGGCATGAGGTTCTGAGGCTATGTACCATGTTGCGAATTGTAGAATAGATCATGTTACGAATAGAGCAATGGGGAAGAATATTAAGGAGTATTGGTCTATTTTAAGGTTAAAAGGGATTTTGAAGTTTGTAATGAATTTTCACTCTCAATAGAAGGTAGTGTTTTCCATATTAGAATAGATAGAGAGGATTATGGGAATTAAACTGGTCATGAAGGAAGTTTTGACAGTATATATAATGGTGGTTGGGGAGTTTTGATAGTTCTTGGATAGAAGGGGAAGAAGAATAGGAGTAGAAAGAATGGCCAAGGTTAGGAATATGGAGGTGTTGAGAATTAATGGAAAGTCCATTACTTTTACTTGGACTTGCACCAAGATGAATGGCTCCTAAGACCAGTGGATTGCTATTATCCTTTAAAAGTAAGGGGGCTGAGGTCTTAGGCTCAGATGCAAGAGTTAGCAGTTCTTGTTGGTTAAACCTCCCCTCGGCAGGCAAGAAGAGTTTAACTTCTATTTTTAGGATCACAGTCTAATGTTTGGCTTAAAACTATGCTTGCATATGGGGATTCCTGAGATTAGTTCTGGTTTTAGGATGAGGAGAAGGGAGGGTAGAATGTGGAGTGTTATAAGGAGATGTTCTCGCGTATTCGAATTTTGGGTAGTTGTGATGTAAGTTGGGGTTGGTCCTCGTTGGGTTATAAGGAGTATGTAGAGGGTGTAGGCTGCAGTCAGTAGAGTTGCGATTCCGGTTAGGATGATAGTGAATGCAGATCAATTGAAGAGAGCAATTATGATAGTTAGTTCAGCTATTAGATTAGTGGTAGGAGGAAGAGCCATGTTAGTTAGGTTAGCTAGAAGTCATCAGATTCCTATGAGAGGTAGGAGGGGTTGTAGGCCTCGTGTTAAGAGGAGGGTGCGGCTGTGTATGCGTTCATAATTTGTATTAGCTAGGCAAAATAGTATGGAAGAGGTGAGTCCATGTGAAATTATCAAGATTATCGCTCCTGAAAAAGATCAATGGGTTTGGATTATTGTTGCGGCAATGACTAGGCCTATATGGCTTACCGAGGAGTAGGCGATTAGAGATTTAAGGTCAATTTGGCGTAGGCAGATGGAGCTTGTTATTAATGCCCCTCATAGGGCTAAGGTTAGGAATGGGTAGTAGAGGTAGTCGAGCAGGGAGTTTAAGACCATTGAGATACGTATAATGCCGTACCCTCCAAGTTTGAGGAGGAGTGCGGCTAGAAGTATGGACCCTGCGATTGGTGCCTCTACGTGGGCTTTTGGGAGTCATAGGTGTAATCCATAAAGGGGGGCTTTTACTATGAAAGCGAGTAGTAGGGCTAGGCTTGATATGAGGCCTGTTCAGGAGTTTGTAAGGGATGGATGTGAAAGTTTTATTATAATGATGTGCATGGACCCTGTTTGAGTGTGAAGATAAAGGATCGCAACTAATAGGGGAAGAGAACTGACTAGGGTATAGAATAAGAGGTAGACCCCAGCACTTAAACGTTCTGGTTGGCTGCCCCATCGTGTAATTAGAATTAGAGTAGGGATTAAGGTTGCTTCGAATGCAATATAAAACAATATCAGTTCTAAGGCTGAGAAGGCCAGGATGATAAATGGTTGAGCAAGGATTATGGTTATGATAAATATATATTTTCGTGTAGGGGGCTCTTGCTGGAGGTGATTTTGGCTTGCTAACATTATAAGGGGCAGAAGTCAACAAGATAGGACTAATAAGGGGGATGAAATTTGGTCGATACCAAGTCATGGGGATAGGTTCTTGTTAGGGTGGTAGGTTGAAGAGAGTCACTGTAAGCTGGCGGTTGCGATTAAGAGGCTGTGGGAAGTGACATTAAGTCAAAGAAATTTTTGGGGTGATAGGAGGGTTATAGGGAGTAGTATGATCGTGGGGAGAATAATTTTTAGCATTGTAGAAGGTTTAGATTATGCAAATGATCTGACCCGTGAGTTCGGGTGGAAGCTACTAGAATTGCCAGGCCGGCGCCTGCTTCACAGGCTGAAAATGCTAGTATGAGAATGGGTATTAGGGAGGGGGATGTTGTTTGGGTTTGGATGGGCCACATGGATAGGGCAATGTATATGGATAGTATTATACTTTCTAAGCATAGTAGGGCGGAAATTAGGTGTATTCGGTGAAAGGCTAGTCCTAGGCTGCTTAGGGCGAAGGCAGAGTAGAAGCTTAAATGTAGAAAGGTCATTGAGAAAGTCACAGAGTGGGACTGTGGTTTGTTGAGCCGAAATCAACTGTCTTAATTAGACTAACTTTCTGTAGTTATTCTGCTCATTCTAAGCCCCCTTGTATCCATTCATAGATTAATCCGAATGCGAGGAGGAGAATAATGGCGAAGGTTCAGGTTAAAGTATTGAGGGGGGAGAGAAGTTGAGTAGCTCATGGGAGGGGTAGTAAGAGGGCGATTTCTAGGTCGAACAAGAGAAATAAGATTGCGACAAGAAAGAATCGGATTGAAAAAGGGAGACGGGCTGAGCCCAGTGGGTCAAAGCCACATTCATATGGGGATAGTTTTTCTGAATCTGGATTTATTTGAGCCAGTCAAAGGTTTAATGAAGTTAGGATAATACATAGTGATAGAGAGGTTGTAAATATAAAGAGGATTATGTTAATTGCCTTTCTCTGGTTTTGATCCAGATTTTAGAGATTGGAAGTCAATTGTAATTAATATACTAGAAAGGCAGGATCCTCATCAGTAGATTGTTATATAGAGGAATAGTCAGATAATATCAACAAAATGTCAGTATCAAGCCGCTGCTTCAAAGCCAAAGTGGTGGTTGGGTGTGAAATGGAATTTGATGAGACGGAAAAGGCAAATTAAGAGAAAGGATGACCCAATGATTACGTGAAGGCCATGGAATCCTGTGGCTACAAAGAAGGTGGATCCATAGATTCCATCAGCAATTGAGAATGGCGCTTCATAATATTCTATTGCTTGAAGTGCTGTAAAGTAGAATCCTAACAGGACAGTTATGAGTAGGGCCTGAGTAGCTTGATTTCGGTTACCTTCTGTAATGCTATGATGAGCTCATGTAACGGTAACTCCTGAAGCTAAAAGGATGGCAGTGTTTAGTAGAGGTACTTCTATTGGATTGAGGGGTTTGATTCCCATAGGGGGTCATTGCCCTCCGAGTTCTGGGGTGGGGACTAAGCTAGAGTGAAAGAATGCTCAGAAGAATCCTAGAAAGAAGAAGGCTTCGGAGGTAATGAATAGAATTATTCCGTAGCGTAAGCCTTTTTGGACTGTTAGAGTATGGTGACCTTGGAATGTGCTTTCTCGTACGATATCACGCCATCATTGAATTATTACTAAAATTATGGAAAGCAGGCCTAGGAGTAAGAGTTGCATGGAATTGTGATGGAATCATATGGCCAATCCGGAGGTAGTAAGGAGAGCGGCCGCAGCTCCGAAAATGGGTCAGGGGCTTGGGTCTACTATATGGAAGGAGTGGGCTTGGTGTGTCATTAAAGGTTAAATGTTTTCTTGTAAGTAAAGGCTTAGTAGTAGTACAAAGACATAGGCTTGGATTATTGCTACGGCTACTTCTAAAATTGTTAGGAGAAGGAGAATAGCTGTGGTTAAGAGGGATACTGCAGGTATAATGGGAAGGAGGACAGCAGTGGCTGTAGAAATGAGTTGGATAAGTAGATGTCCTGCTGTGAGGTTGGCTGTAAGGCGGACTCCTAAGGCAAGTGGACGAATGAGAAGGCTTGTTGTTTCGATTATGATAAGGGCAGGGATTAGGGGTGTTGGGGTACCTTCTGGCAAGAGGTGTCCTAGGGAAGCTGAGGGTTGGTTTCGTAGGCCTGTTAATAGTGTAGCAAGTCATAGGGGGAAGGCAAGGGCTAGGTTTATTGATAGTTGAGTAGTAGGTGTGAATGTGTAGGGTAAAAGGCCTAATAGGTTGATTATTAATAGTATGATTATGAGTGATGATAAGATTAGGGCTCATTTGTGGCCTTTTTTGTTTAATGGGGTTATCAGTTGTTTTGTAATTAGGTGGAAGAATCAGAGTTGAAGCGTTGAAAGACGATTTGTAACTCATCGGTTGCCAGGGGAGGGAAGCAAGAGAGTTGGGAACAATAGAGAGATCAGAATAAGGGGGATTCCTAGAAGTGTTGGGCTTATAAATTGGTCGAAGAAGCTTAGGTTCATGGTCAGTCTCAAGGGTAAGTTTTTATAGTGGATAATGTTTTGTTGGATGGCGAGTTGGTTGGAGTAAATAATAAAAGTTTAGGTTGAAGGATGAGGGAAAAAGTGAGTCATGAAGTAAGTATAATAAAGAGTCAGGGCGCTGGGTTTAGCTGAGGCATGTCATTAAGGAGGATGGGTAGTCCTCTTTCTCTAGCTTAAAAGGCTAGTGCTGGTTCATAGCTTCTTAATGATTAGGATGTTAGAAGTGAAGATCAGTTTTCGAAGTCTGTTAGAGGAGCTGATTCCACTACAATGGGTATGAAGCTGTGATTGGCTCCACAGATTTCTGAGCATTGGCCGTAGAAGATTCCAGGGCGGGTTGTGATGAAGGAAGTTTGATTTAGTCGTCCTGGAATTGCATCGGTTTTTACACCAAGGCTGGGCACGGCTCATGAGTGGAGGACATCATCAGCTGTGACGATAACTCGGATTGGGGATTCTATTGGGATAACAATGCGGTTATCAACTTCTAGGAGGCGGAAGTGACCAAGTGGTAGGTCTGTGGTTGGTAACATGTAAGAGTCAAAGGATAAATCTTTGAAGTCTGTGTATTCATAGGATCAATATCATTGATGACCAATGGCTTTAAGGGTAAGGTCGGGTTCGTCGATTTCGTCTATTATGTAGAGGATTTGAAGGGATGGGAGGGCTAGTATAATTAGGACGATGGCAGGTAGAATTGTTCAGACAAGTTCTACTTCTTGTGCGTCGACGGTGTTAGAGGATAGTTTTTCTATGAGTATAAGAGCTAGGAGGTATAGAACTAGGCTACAGATGGCTAGAGCAACTATTAGGGCATGATCATGAAATTCGATGAGTTCTTCTATAATAGGGGATGAAGCGTCTTGAAAACCAAGTTGAGAGTGGTTGGCCATAATGTGGAAGGTGGGATGTACTGGGTTTTCACCTGTGATTTAGTCTTGACAAGACTATGTAATTATTTTACTAACAACCCATAAGAAAGAAGCATGAGTGGTTAGATGCGGTTGGCTTGAAACCAGCTTATGAGGGTTCGATTCCTTCCTTTCTTGTACTTGAACAAAAGCTGGTTCTTCGAAGGTGTGGTAAGGGGGAGGGCAGCCGTGAATTCATTCGATGTTTGTGGAAGTAAGTTCTGGTTGTAATACTTTTCGTTTGGATGCGAAGGCTTCTCAGATAATAAATATCAGTATAATTACGGCTATCATGGAGATAAGGGAGCCAATGGAGGATAGGGAATTCCATAAGGTATAAGCATCTGGATAGTCTGAGTATCGACGTGGTATACCAGCTAAACCTAGGAAATGTTGTGGGAAGAATGTTAGGTTAACCCCAAAGAATATTACCCCGAAGTGGGCTTTAGCTCACGTAGGATGGAGGGTGTAACCAGTAAATAGTGGGAATCAATGTGTGAAGCCAGCTAAGATGGCGAATACTGCTCCCATAGACAGTACGTAGTGGAAGTGTGCAACTACGTAGTAGGTATCGTGTAAGGCAATATCTAGGGAGGAGTTAGCAAGAACGATACCTGTTAGTCCACCAATGGTGAAGAGGAAAATGAAGCCTAGGGCTCATAGTATGGGTGGGTCTCATTTAATTGTCCCACCATGTAGGGTGGCTAGTCAACTGAAAACTTTAATGCCAGTAGGAATTGCAATAATTATGGTAGCAGATGTAAAGTATGCTCGGGTATCTACGTCCATTCCAACTGTGAATATGTGGTGGGCTCATACGATGAAGCCTAGGAAACCAATAGATAATATGGCTCAGACTATGCCTATGTAGCCGAAGGGTTCTTTTTTACCAGCGTAGTAGGCTACGACGTGGGAGATAATTCCGAATCCTGGCAGAATAAGGATGTAGACTTCTGGGTGTCCAAAAAATCAAAATAAGTGTTGATATAAAATTGGGTCTCCACCTCCTGCGGGGTCGAAGAATGTAGTGTTTAGGTTTCGATCTGTTAGAAGTATTGTAATGCCAGCAGCTAGAACTGGTAGGGAGAGGAGAAGTAGTACTGCGGTGATTAGGACGGATCAAACAAATAGGGGGGTTTGGTATTGTGAAAGAGCAGGTGGTTTTATGTTAATTGCATGTAGTAATAAAGTTGATTGCTCCGAGGATAGAGGAGACACCTGCTAGGTGAAGGGAGAAAATGGCGAGGTCTACTGATGCACCAGCGTGGGCTAGGTTTCCAGCTAGGGGTGGGTATACTGTTCATCCTGTCCCGGCCCCAGCTTCAACTGTGGAAGATGCTAAAAGTAGTAAGAAGGATGGGGGAAGAAGTCAGAAGCTTATATTATTTATTCGTGGGAATGCCATGTCGGGGGCGCCAATTATTAATGGGACTAGTCAGTTACCAAACCCTCCAATTATAATAGGTATTACTATAAAGAAAATTATAACAAATGCATGTGCGGTGACGATTACATTATAGATTTGGTCATCGCCTAAAAGGGTTCCTGGTTGTCCTAGTTCTGCTCGAATGAGGAGACTTAGGGCTGTACCAATTATACCAGCTCATGCACCGAAAATAAGGTAAAGTGTGCCGATGTCTTTGTGATTGGTAGAGAATAGTCAACGGTTGATAAAAGTCATAGGTAAGATGGCTGAGTGTTGAAGCGTTAGGCTGTAGTCCTTTTTACAGAGGTTTGATTCCTCTTCTTATCGATTCTGTAGTGAAGTTCATGTTGAGTTGCAAGCTCATTGATGTGTATCAAATATACACCAGGATCTAGTAGGCAGAAGCCTGTTGGATAGGGCATTTAGCTGTTAACTAAAGTTTTATGGGATCGAGGCCCATCTGTCTAGAAAGAGATTCTAGCTTAATTAAAGCGCTTGAGTTGCATTCAGGAAATACAGGTTAATATCCTGTGAATTTTAGCAGAAACTAAGGAGAGCTGGTCCTTGTTTAAGGCTTTGAAGGCCTTCGGTTTAAGTAACCTAAGTTTCTAGGAAATAGTAAGTACTATGGGGGATAATGGTAGGAGTATGATTGACAGAGAAGTAAAGATTGTAGTTAAGGGATTAGTTGGTTTGTTAGTCTGTCATTGTTTTATGTAGTTGGTGAAGTTTGGGGGTAGTGTGATAGTTGCACAGTAGGCTAGACGTAGGTAGAAGAAAAGTCCGAGTAAAGAGAGTAGAGAAATGGCTGTGGCTGTTGCAGTTAGTTCTTGCTTAGTGAGTTCTTGAATAATTAATCATTTGGGTAGAAATCCTGTTAGGGGAGGGAGGCCTGCGAGGGAGAGGAGAGTGAGCATGAAAATTGTAGTTAATGGGGGAATTTTGGTTCATGTGGTTATTACAGTGGATAATTTTAGGGTATTGGTTGTGTTGAGAATAAGGAAGATAGCGGAAGTTGTTATGGTATAGAGATAAAAGGTAATTAAAGTTAGATTGGGGTCATAGTTGAGAATAATAGTTATTCATCCAAGGTGGGCGATGGATGAAAAGGCTAAGACTTTGCGAGTTTGAGTTTGATTTAACCCTATTCAGCCTCCTAGGGCTGCGGAGGCGATAGCTATTGAAGTTAGGAGGGTTGAGTTAAGTGATGGGGATGTTAAGTAGAATAGGGTAATTGGTGGAAATTTTATAATTGTAGCTAGTAGGAGGCATGTTGTTATGGTTGAGCCTTGAAGGACTTCTGGAAATCAGAAATGGAATGGGACTAAGCCTAGTTTGATTGAAATTGCAACTGTTGATAGTATGCATGATATAGGGTGGGTTAGTTGGGTGATGTCTCATTGACCAGAAAATCATGCGTTGATCATGCTAGCAAATAGGAGTAGTGTGGATGCGGTTGCTTGGGTCAGAAAGTATTTAGTAGAAGCTTCAATGGCTCGTGGATGGTGGGTTTTAGAGATTAAGGGAAGGATAGCTAAAGTGTTAATCTCTAAGCCAATTCATGCTGTTATTCAGTGGTTGCTTGAAATTGTGATGGAGGTTCCCAAGAGTAAGCTTGCTGTAGAGATTAATTTAGCTTGAGGATTCATTAGTAAGGGAAGGAGTTAAACCATCATTTTCGGGGTATGGGCCCGATAGCTTAATTAGCTGACCTTACTAGAAAATAATATAGAGGGAGTATAGAGGATTTTGATTCCTTTAGTGTAGGTTCGATTCCTACTTTTCTAAGTTTAGGAAATGAGAGGGTTGGTATACCTCTATGTTTACTTTATCATAGTAACCCTTTTGGATTCAGGCACATTTCCTTGGTTATCTTAGGTAGGGAGGTAGGCCTGCATATGAGATAGGGAGGCTAGTATGTCATAGGCATAAGGCTAGTGTTAGGGGTAGGAAGTTTTTTCAGAGTAAATGTATGAGTTGATCATAGCGGAATCGAGGGTAAGAGGCGCGGATTCATAAGAAGCCTGCGGACAGGAGGAGGGTTTTTGTAGCTAGAGTTAGAGGGAAGAATTCTTGAGGGAGATTGAGTGAGCTGGGGTTCAGGAATAGAATGGTTGTGAGTGCATTTATTAGTATAATATTAGCATATTCAGCTAGGAAGAATAAGGCAAATGGACCTGCAGCATATTCTACATTAAACCCTGAGACTAGTTCAGATTCTCCTTCTGTTAGGTCAAATGGGGCGCGGTTTGTTTCAGCAAGTGAGGAAATATATCATATTATTGCTAGAGGTCAGGAGGAGAAAATGAGGTAAAGAGGTTCTTGTGTAATAGCAAGGGTGTTAAGGGTATAATTACCACTTAGAATAATTACAGATAGGAGAATAATGGCTAGGGTAACCTCATAGGAAATGGTTTGTGCGACTGCTCGGAGGGCGCCAATCAGAGCATATTTTGAATTAGAGGCCCACCCTGATCATAGAATTGAGTAAACTGCTAAGCTGGAGAGGGCCAGGAGGAAAAGTATACCTAGGTTTAGGTCAGTGAGGGGAAATGGTAGGGGGAGAGGCAGTCAGATTGTAATTGCTAAGAGAAGGGCTAGGATAGGGGTAGCTATAAATAGGTAAGGGGATGAAGTTGATGGACGGATTGGTTCTTTAATGAACAGTTTTACTCCATCTGCTATAGGTTGTAATAGGCCAAATGGTCCTACAATGTTAGGTCCTTTTCGGGCTTGTATATAACTTAGAACTTTGCGTTCAACCAGGGTTAGGAATGCTACGGCGATGAGGATGGATAAAGCATAGGATAGTGATATAATGAGGTAAATCAGGACTAAGTGAGTTGCCATATGTTTTATGTGGAGCTAGGGAGAGGATTTGAACCTCTGGGTAAAGGGCTTAAGCCTTCTGCATTTGCCAAGCTCTGCCACGCTAGCGGTCCTTTTCTAGGAAGGGGTTATGGTAGGGCTCTTGGTAATTTAGTTGGGTTCATTACTGGGTGCGAAGGCGTGCCTGTAGCATAGGCCTTACTTCTTCGGTCCTTTCGTACTAGAAGGAGTTATTACATAGATAGAAACCGACCTGGATTGCTCCGGTCTGAACTCAGATCACGTAGGACTGTTAATCGTTGAACAAACGAACCCTTGGTAGCGGTTGCACCACTAGGATGTCCTGATCCAACATCGAGGTCGTAAACCTCCTTGTCGATGTGGGCTCTTGAAGGAGATTGCGCTGTTATCCCTGGGGTAGCTAGGTTCATTAATCAATAATATTGGGTCTGGCTACTATTAGCACGTTGATGAGTTGTTCTTGGTCAAGATGGGTTATCCGGTTTTTGGAGGTTAAGTTTATCTCCAAGGTCGCCCCAACCAAAAAATGCGTACCAGTAAAATCCGAGGGAGTGGGTCCTGTGGAGGAAAATTGTTGGTGGGGATGGTAGCAGGTTTTAAAGTTCCACAGGGTCTTCTTGTCTTATGAAGTTATTCCTGCTTTTGCACAGGAAGATCAATTTCACTGATTATCCGTAGGAGACAGTTAAGACCTCGTTAAGCCATTCATACAAGTCCCGATTTATGGGACAATTGATTGCGCTACCTTTGCACGGTTAGGATACCGCGGCCGTTGAACTTATTGTCACTGGGCAGGCTTCACCTTTAATACTTGACTTAGCTAAAGGCTATGTTTTTGGTAAACAGTCGGGCCTTGGTTTTGCCTAGTTCCTTTTACAGATTTAAATCGTCTTTGAGAGGCACTCCGTAGGTGGGTTAACAAGGTTTTAGATATAGGATCTTGTTAGGGTTAGAAAATATCCTGTAGTTTGTTAATAATGTTATAATGTAAGTTTGTGCCGTAGAGGGGGGGGTCCCTAGTTACTTATTTTAGCATTAATTCTCTTATTTATCATAAGTTAGCCTATTAAGGAAGAGGGAGTCATAGGAAGATTAGGATTTTTAGGTACAGAGCTTTGACGCACTCTTTAATGGTGGCTGCTTGAAGGCCCACAGTTGAGGAACAATTTAATTTATCCGCTGGAAGAGAGTGTGCTCTTTTTTAAAGGAGCTGTACCTCCTTTAAATAACCCTTAATTCATTTCATGTGGGTTGAATATAGTCCTGGGGGGGTGAATTAAGAGAGAACTAAGGTTCGTTTCATAGGCAACCAGCTATCACCCAGCTCGATTGGCTTTTCACCACTACTAACGAGTCATCCCACTCTTTTGCAACAGAGACGGGTTTGCTCAGTAAATAGCTGCTCGTAAGTAGCTCGCTTGGGTTTCGGGGCGGCAAGCTTAAATTGGCATTTTGCTTGGGAAGTTCTTGCTAAATCATGATGCAAAAGGTACAAGGATTGGTCTTTGCTATTTAGCGCTTGGCTTGTCATTGTTATTTCATTTTTCCCTTACGGTACATGGTCTCTATCGCGTCTTGAGTTCACCTTTCTATCGCCTATACTAGGTTAAGTGAGAGAATGCTTTGATTTAGTGGGTGGCATGGTTTAGTTCATATGTAATTTGGTAGCAGAGCTAGAGTTAGGCTTCAAGACGATCTGGTGAGGAGCAGATATCTTTCAGGTGTAAGCTGAATGCTTTTTTTATAGCTACGTCTTGGTAAACTAAGTGCACCTTCCGGTACACTTACCTTGTTACGACTTGCCTCATCTTTAGCTTGAGAGCCTATTATGAATAAGATTGGTTGTAGCTTGTGAGGAGGGTGACGGGCGGTATGTACGTGCTTCAGAGCCAACTTAAAGGGGGCATTATTATCCTGCTTTACTGCTAAATCCGCCTTTTGGGAGTGGTTTCACGCTCCCTGTCGTGGGAAGGGGTTTTCTATGCTAGAAAATGTAGCCCATTTCTACCACCCCATGAGCTATACCTTGACCTGTCTTATTAGCGGGTGGGGTTGCTATTGTGCTCACTGTTGAACCCTCAGTTTAGGGGTGAGCTGACGACGGCGGTATATAGGCTGATTTGGCTAGGGATGGTTGGGTGTATCGTGGGTTATCGATTATAGAACAGGCTCCTCTAGGTGGGTTTGGAGCACCGCCAAGTCCTTAGAGTTTTAAGCGTTTGTGCTCGTAGTTCTCAGGCGGATGCTTAAGTGGTGAAAGCATCGGGATTTAGGGCCAGGCATAGTGGGGTATCTAATCCCAGTTTGTGTCCTGGCTTTCGTGGGGTTTTGTTGATCATGGGACTAAGATCGTTTTTATGGGAGTATTAAATGCATCTTATGCTTATAACAGCTTGGTTGCATGTCAGTCTTAGTTGAAGTGATAGTGAAAAGCCACTCTTTACGCCGTATAAAGTTAATTTGGGTTTCTTGTGTGACCGCGGTGGCTGGCACAAGATTTACCAACCCTGATAAGTTGCTTTAACTAAGTCAAGTTTACACTTATTGCTTAATATTAATTACTGCTGAGTACCCTTGGGGGTGTGGCGATGCAAGGCGTTTTGGGCTGCAATTGGGGAAGTGTGCCTGATGCCTGCTCCTACTGTCTTTTTAAGGTATTGAGGGCATTTTCACTGGGGCGCGGATACTTGCATGTATATATTTGGCAAGAACTAACTGTAAGGTTAGGACTAAGTCTTTTTTGTCCTTGGGTATGTGTAATAGCCGTCTTAACATCTTCAGTGTTATGCTTTATTGTAAGCTACAAGAACTAGGATTGTTTTTGGGTCAAGTGGTTATTATTAGGGTTTATGTTTTAGTTATGGAGGTAGTTGATGTTGATTTAGGATTGGTTCGGTTAGTGGGTTTTAGGTGGTTGGGGAAATAGTTTGGTGGATAACAAAAATGTGTTGGTTGAGCAATTGGAAGTGTAGAAGGAGGTTTGATTGTTGGATTGAATAAGTAGGTTTAGTTAAGATTATGTGTTCTTGTAGTTGAAATTACAACGGTGGTTTTTCAGGCCAAAGGTCTTGGGTAGAAGCCAAGCAGGAATTGTTATGACGTATTTTATACTTTTTTTAAGTGTTAGTTTTATTTTGGGGGGGTTGGCAGTGGCTTCTAATCCTTCTCCTTATTATGCAGTGGTTGGGTTGGTGTTAGCGTCTGTTGTAGGGTGTGGATGGTTAATGAGTTTGGGGGTGTCTTTTGTGTCATTGGTGTTATTTTTAGTATATTTGGGTGGGATGTTAGTGGTTTTTGTGTATTCGGTTTCATTAGCAGCGGATCCGTATCCTGAAGCTTGAGGGGACTGGCGGGTTGTGGGGTATGGGGTTGGGTTAGTTTTAGCGCTGGGGGGAGGGGTGTTTGTTATGGGGTTATCAGGGTTACGGTGATTGGGGTTGGATACGGTGGATAGTGGGGGTGTTTTGCCAGTTCGGCTAGATTTTGAGGGTGCGGCTATGTTTTATTCTTGGGGGGTGGGGCAATTTTTAGTTGCAGGTTGGGGCTTGTTGTTGACGTTGTTTGTTGTGCTAGAGCTTGTGCGAGGATTATCTCGGGGGGCAATTCGGGCGGTTTAAGGGGGCAAATTCAGAAAATAGTTTAATGAAAATACCAGCTTTGGGAGTTGGTGATAAGGGTTTGATTCCTTTTTTTCTGAGGGGTAAGGGGATAAGATTTGGGGTTAATTATTAGAGGAGTGTAGGAAAAAAGTGTTAATTGGGGTGGTGGGGTTGGAAGGGGAAAGAAAATAGTTAAGGTTGCCAATTAGGCGGGGAAATGGGTAGAAGGTAGTGGGGTGAGTTTAAGTGTAAACGAATGAATAAACAAACAAATGATGAAAGGAAAAAATGGGGTGAGTTTAAGTGTAAACGAATGAATAAACAAACAAATGATGAAAGGAAAAAATGGGGTGAGTTTAAGTGTAAACGAATGAATAAACAAACAAATGATGAAAGGAAAAAATGGGGTGAGTTTAAGTGTAAACGAATGAATAAACAAACAAATGATGAAAGGAAAAAATGGGGTGAGTTTAAGTGTAAACGAATGAATAAACAAACAAATGATGAAAGGAAAAAATGGGGTGAGTTTAAGTGTAAACGAATGAATAAACAAACAAATGATGAAAGGAAAAAATGGGGTGTAACAAGTTGGATAAAAAATTTTTACAAATTGATGATGCAAATTTTATTGATTGGGAAATTAGGGAAATGGAATGTTTGTAAAATAAAAAATTTTTGTTAAAAAATTTTTTAACGAAAATTAGTGATGAATAAGGGAAAAGTCCCTAGATCATTGCAAAAATGACAAAATTTTTTGTGATTTTTTGTGATTTTTTGTGAAATTTTCAAGAAAAAATATGTCTGGCGTGCATTAATTAAACTGCAACTTGATGAGAGACGTAATTGAGAAACCAAGCCAACAGCACCTGACGGTGAATCAGTGCAACAGTATGAGACCGAGAAGCATCCTGCCTACCATATCATTAATTTACCCGCGAAAGTGAGAAAACCGCTCGCCGACCACAAGGGGTACATGTCAACCATATATGGGAGCCCCCTGGCGGAGCACTCTGAAGGGCTTATTGAGATCTACCCCAAAAAAAAAACCAAAAGTATAGAAAAGGGAAAATGCCGCGATCACGAGGTCCAAATTGGCCAAGCATCCCCAACCATTAGTAACGGAGCGCAAGTTTAGGAAAATTAAGCAAGTTATGGCCCTGACCGAGGAACCAGAGGCGACAAAGAGCAATTTATGAGAGCGGGTGTAGGGTGGTAGATGAAAGAACGCACCTGAAGCTGGGCATGATAAACATTACTAACGCCGGGTTGCTGGTTTCTCGTGAGAGGTACGATTAATAAATAACCCAGCGCCTCTTGGTCAGTACATAGAGCAAGGTTAAGTGGTGAGAGGTCCTTGAACGGTGGATTCTGGGTCTTTGGAGGTTCCTCGTGTTGTGAAGGTTTTTATGCGAAAGTTAGCGGTGTTAGGTTTTAGTCCGATTAGCGGGATTGTTCCTAGAACATGACATGTTATGAGGTTGTATGGGAATGTGCCTAGATCTGTCTATGGCCGGTTTTGGATGGTATGGGAGAAGATGTGAAGATTTGGTTGGTTTTACAATAATGGTATGCCTGAGTTTCCTGCATGGATTTTATGTCTAATGTGGTGGAGAATGCGATGCAAAGTAATACATACCATAGCGTATGGGGGGAGGGGGGGCCCCCCATGTACGTATTAATTGGGAAATTTGAGGAACTTGAATATTTTTTTGGGAACTTGAATTTTTTTGGACAACTCTAAGAAGGGGGTGATCTTCAATCTTTGGTTTACAAGACCAATGTTTTTTATAAACTATTAGAGTAGTTAGAGATTAAGTATCTTGTTTTCTAGAAGGCTGATAGTGGGGAATAGGATAAGGATGATAGTAAAGTAGGTAGCTGATGCAAGTTGCCCAATGATGATAAATGGATGTTCAACTGGTTGACTACCGATTCATGTAAGGATCAAAAGGTTAGTAACTAGGATTCAAAATAGGAGTTGGGAGATGGGTCGGAAGGTTATTGTTCGTTGCTTTGACATGTGGAGGAATGGGGCTAAAAATAGAATTAGGACGGAGGCAGCGAGAGCTAGGACTCCTCCTAATTTGTTAGGGATTGATCGTAGAATAGCATATGCAAATAGGAAGTATCATTCAGGTTTAATATGAGGAGGTGTAACTAATGGATTTGCAGGTGTAAAATTTTCTGGGTCTCCTAAAAGGTTAGGTGAGAATATAGCAAGTGTTATTAGTGGGATGAGGAGGAATAGAAGGCCTAACACGTCTTTCATTGAGAAGTAAGGGTGAAATGGGATTTTATCACAGTCTGAATGAATGCCTAGGGGGTTGTTTGAGCCTGTTTCATGTAGGAAGGTTAGGTGAATGAAAGTGAGACCTGCAATCAAGAATGGGAGAAGGAAGTGAAGGGCGAAGAATCGGGTGAGCGTAGGGTTATCAACTGAGAACCCTCCTCAGGCTCATTCTACAAGTGTTTGGCCAATATAGGGGATAGCTGAGAATAAGTTAGTAATTACTGTGGCGCCTCAGAATGATATTTGGCCTCATGGGAGAACATATCCTACGAAAGCAGTTGCTATTAAAGTTAGGAGGAGAACAACTCCTGTGTTTCAGGTTTCTTTATATAGGTAGGAACCATAGTAGAATCCTCGTCCAATGTGTAGGTAGATGCACATGAAGAAGAAGGAGGCACCGTTTGCGTGGAGGTTTCGGATCAGTCAACCGAATTGGACATTTCGACATGTATGAGCAACGGATGTGAATGCTAGAGTGATATCTGCTGTATAGTGCATTGCCAGTAAAAGGCCAGTGGTAATTTGAATTATTAGGCAGATGCCTAGGAGAGATCCGAAATTTCATCAAGCGGAAATGTTTGATGGTGTTGGGAGATCAATTAAGGAGTTATTGATTATTTTTAGAAGAGGATGATGTTTTCGTAGGTTGGGGGTCATTAATTTTTAGTTCTGTGTAAGTGAGATAATAATTAAGATAGACAGAGCGAAGGTTCCTAGGTAGGTTTTGATTAATCCGGAGTGGAAAGTAGTTAGGGTTTTAGATGTTTTGAGTTGAAGGATTGCTAGTCCTTCTGGGCCAATTTTTTTATATCAGGATAGGTCGATTAGGTGGGATGCAATGTTTTGGCCGTTGCTTAGGAGGTTGGTGGAGCTGAGGCGGTGTATGAGGGGATTAAAGTATCCTAGAGTGTTGGAGAAGTTTATAGTCATATTTTGCTTAGGAAGGGTGAGTGAATGCGTGAGTTTTGATAGTTCCAGTGCTAGAATAATACCTAATGTTGTGATAATGATGGCTGTGGTTTTTGTAAGAAGAGGCATAGTTATAGGAGGGGTTTTTGTGGGAGAAATATAAGAGGTGATTAGTAATCCAGCCATGATACTTCCGAGAGCAAGACGGGTGATTGGGTTTGTGACTGCTGGGTTGTTTTCATTAATGGGGGTAATAGAAGGAATTCGGGTGTAGTCGGTTTGTACTAGTAGGGTTATACGCAGGCTATAAGTTGCAGTAAATGATGTGGCTACAAGTGTTAGAAGGAGCGCTCAGGTGTTTAAGTAGGAGGTGTTGAGGCTTTCGATGATGAGGTCTTTTGAGTAGAACCCTGCTAGAAATGGGGTTCCTATGAGAGCTAGGTTTCCGATTGTCAGACATGAAGTGGTTGTAGGGAGTAATTTTTGTAGACCTCCTATTTTTCGGATGTCTTGTTCACCGTTGAGGCTATGGATGATAGATCCAGAGCAGAGGAAGAGTATGGCTTTGAAGAATGCGTGGGTGGAAATATGTAGAAAGGCTAGTTGGGGTAGGTTTAAGCCAATAGTAACTATTATTAGGCCTAATTGGCTGGATGTAGAGAAAGCAATAATTTTTTTGATGTCGTTTTGGGTAAGAGCGCATGTAGCGGCAAATAGTGTGGATAGGGCACCTATACAGAGGCACGCAGTTAGAGCGATTTGATTACTACATAATATGTGGTGAGTGCGAATTAATAGAAAGATTCCGGCAACTACTATTGTACTGGAATGGAGTAGAGCGGATACAGGAGTTGGTCCTTCTATAGCGGCTGGGAGTCACGGGTGGAGGCCGAATTGGGCGGATTTACCTGTGGCTGCTAAAATGAGTCCTATAAGAGGAAGTAAGGGTATTTGGTTTGGGTAAGATGGTTGTTGAATTTCTCATGTATTGATTGAAGAGGCTAATCATGCTATGCAGAGGATCAGTCCGATATCTCCGATACGATTATAAAGTACGGCTTGGAGTGCGGCGGTGTTAGCTTCTGCTCGGCCGTATCATCATCCGATTAGGAGGAAGGATATAATTCCAACTCCTTCTCAGCCAATAAATAGGAGGAATATGTTGTTGGCGATAATTAAGATTAGCATAGCAATGAGGAAAATTAAGAGGTAGAGAGAGAATTTTGTGGCATGAGGTTCTGAGGCTATGTACCATGTTGCGAATTGTAGAATAGATCATGTTACGAATAGAGCAATGGGGAAGAATATTAAGGAGTATTGGTCTATTTTAAGGTTAAAAGGGATTTTGAAGTTTGTAATGAATTTTCACTCTCAATAGAAGGTAGTGTTTTCCATATTAGAATAGATAGAGAGGATTATGGGAATTAAACTGGTCATGAAGGAAGTTTTGACAGTATATATAATGGTGGTTGGGGAGTTTTGATAGTTCTTGGATAGAAGGGGAAGAAGAATAGGAGTAGAAAGAATGGCCAAGGTTAGGAATATGGAGGTGTTGAGAATTAATGGAAAGTCCATTACTTTTACTTGGACTTGCACCAAGATGAATGGCTCCTAAGACCAGTGGATTGCTATTATCCTTTAAAAGTAAGGGGGCTGAGGTCTTAGGCTCAGATGCAAGAGTTAGCAGTTCTTGTTGGTTAAACCTCCCCTCGGCAGGCAAGAAGAGTTTAACTTCTATTTTTAGGATCACAGTCTAATGTTTGGCTTAAAACTATGCTTGCATATGGGGATTCCTGAGATTAGTTCTGGTTTTAGGATGAGGAGAAGGGAGGGTAGAATGTGGAGTGTTATAAGGAGATGTTCTCGCGTATTCGAATTTTGGGTAGTTGTGATGTAAGTTGGGGTTGGTCCTCGTTGGGTTATAAGGAGTATGTAGAGGGTGTAGGCTGCAGTCAGTAGAGTTGCGATTCCGGTTAGGATGATAGTGAATGCAGATCAATTGAAGAGAGCAATTATGATAGTTAGTTCAGCTATTAGATTAGTGGTAGGAGGAAGAGCCATGTTAGTTAGGTTAGCTAGAAGTCATCAGATTCCTATGAGAGGTAGGAGGGGTTGTAGGCCTCGTGTTAAGAGGAGGGTGCGGCTGTGTATGCGTTCATAATTTGTATTAGCTAGGCAAAATAGTATGGAAGAGGTGAGTCCATGTGAAATTATCAAGATTATCGCTCCTGAAAAAGATCAATGGGTTTGGATTATTGTTGCGGCAATGACTAGGCCTATATGGCTTACCGAGGAGTAGGCGATTAGAGATTTAAGGTCAATTTGGCGTAGGCAGATGGAGCTTGTTATTAATGCCCCTCATAGGGCTAAGGTTAGGAATGGGTAGTAGAGGTAGTCGAGCAGGGAGTTTAAGACCATTGAGATACGTATAATGCCGTACCCTCCAAGTTTGAGGAGGAGTGCGGCTAGAAGTATGGACCCTGCGATTGGTGCCTCTACGTGGGCTTTTGGGAGTCATAGGTGTAATCCATAAAGGGGGGCTTTTACTATGAAAGCGAGTAGTAGGGCTAGGCTTGATATGAGGCCTGTTCAGGAGTTTGTAAGGGATGGATGTGAAAGTTTTATTATAATGATGTGCATGGACCCTGTTTGAGTGTGAAGATAAAGGATCGCAACTAATAGGGGAAGAGAACTGACTAGGGTATAGAATAAGAGGTAGACCCCAGCACTTAAACGTTCTGGTTGGCTGCCCCATCGTGTAATTAGAATTAGAGTAGGGATTAAGGTTGCTTCGAATGCAATATAAAACAATATCAGTTCTAAGGCTGAGAAGGCCAGGATGATAAATGGTTGAGCAAGGATTATGGTTATGATAAATATATATTTTCGTGTAGGGGGCTCTTGCTGGAGGTGATTTTGGCTTGCTAACATTATAAGGGGCAGAAGTCAACAAGATAGGACTAATAAGGGGGATGAAATTTGGTCGATACCAAGTCATGGGGATAGGTTCTTGTTAGGGTGGTAGGTTGAAGAGAGTCACTGTAAGCTGGCGGTTGCGATTAAGAGGCTGTGGGAAGTGACATTAAGTCAAAGAAATTTTTGGGGTGATAGGAGGGTTATAGGGAGTAGTATGATCGTGGGGAGAATAATTTTTAGCATTGTAGAAGGTTTAGATTATGCAAATGATCTGACCCGTGAGTTCGGGTGGAAGCTACTAGAATTGCCAGGCCGGCGCCTGCTTCACAGGCTGAAAATGCTAGTATGAGAATGGGTATTAGGGAGGGGGATGTTGTTTGGGTTTGGATGGGCCACATGGATAGGGCAATGTATATGGATAGTATTATACTTTCTAAGCATAGTAGGGCGGAAATTAGGTGTATTCGGTGAAAGGCTAGTCCTAGGCTGCTTAGGGCGAAGGCAGAGTAGAAGCTTAAATGTAGAAAGGTCATTGAGAAAGTCACAGAGTGGGACTGTGGTTTGTTGAGCCGAAATCAACTGTCTTAATTAGACTAACTTTCTGTAGTTATTCTGCTCATTCTAAGCCCCCTTGTATCCATTCATAGATTAATCCGAATGCGAGGAGGAGAATAATGGCGAAGGTTCAGGTTAAAGTATTGAGGGGGGAGAGAAGTTGAGTAGCTCATGGGAGGGGTAGTAAGAGGGCGATTTCTAGGTCGAACAAGAGAAATAAGATTGCGACAAGAAAGAATCGGATTGAAAAAGGGAGACGGGCTGAGCCCAGTGGGTCAAAGCCACATTCATATGGGGATAGTTTTTCTGAATCTGGATTTATTTGAGCCAGTCAAAGGTTTAATGAAGTTAGGATAATACATAGTGATAGAGAGGTTGTAAATATAAAGAGGATTATGTTAATTGCCTTTCTCTGGTTTTGATCCAGATTTTAGAGATTGGAAGTCAATTGTAATTAATATACTAGAAAGGCAGGATCCTCATCAGTAGATTGTTATATAGAGGAATAGTCAGATAATATCAACAAAATGTCAGTATCAAGCCGCTGCTTCAAAGCCAAAGTGGTGGTTGGGTGTGAAATGGAATTTGATGAGACGGAAAAGGCAAATTAAGAGAAAGGATGACCCAATGATTACGTGAAGGCCATGGAATCCTGTGGCTACAAAGAAGGTGGATCCATAGATTCCATCAGCAATTGAGAATGGCGCTTCATAATATTCTATTGCTTGAAGTGCTGTAAAGTAGAATCCTAACAGGACAGTTATGAGTAGGGCCTGAGTAGCTTGATTTCGGTTACCTTCTGTAATGCTATGATGAGCTCATGTAACGGTAACTCCTGAAGCTAAAAGGATGGCAGTGTTTAGTAGAGGTACTTCTATTGGATTGAGGGGTTTGATTCCCATAGGGGGTCATTGCCCTCCGAGTTCTGGGGTGGGGACTAAGCTAGAGTGAAAGAATGCTCAGAAGAATCCTAGAAAGAAGAAGGCTTCGGAGGTAATGAATAGAATTATTCCGTAGCGTAAGCCTTTTTGGACTGTTAGAGTATGGTGACCTTGGAATGTGCTTTCTCGTACGATATCACGCCATCATTGAATTATTACTAAAATTATGGAAAGCAGGCCTAGGAGTAAGAGTTGCATGGAATTGTGATGGAATCATATGGCCAATCCGGAGGTAGTAAGGAGAGCGGCCGCAGCTCCGAAAATGGGTCAGGGGCTTGGGTCTACTATATGGAAGGAGTGGGCTTGGTGTGTCATTAAAGGTTAAATGTTTTCTTGTAAGTAAAGGCTTAGTAGTAGTACAAAGACATAGGCTTGGATTATTGCTACGGCTACTTCTAAAATTGTTAGGAGAAGGAGAATAGCTGTGGTTAAGAGGGATACTGCAGGTATAATGGGAAGGAGGACAGCAGTGGCTGTAGAAATGAGTTGGATAAGTAGATGTCCTGCTGTGAGGTTGGCTGTAAGGCGGACTCCTAAGGCAAGTGGACGAATGAGAAGGCTTGTTGTTTCGATTATGATAAGGGCAGGGATTAGGGGTGTTGGGGTACCTTCTGGCAAGAGGTGTCCTAGGGAAGCTGAGGGTTGGTTTCGTAGGCCTGTTAATAGTGTAGCAAGTCATAGGGGGAAGGCAAGGGCTAGGTTTATTGATAGTTGAGTAGTAGGTGTGAATGTGTAGGGTAAAAGGCCTAATAGGTTGATTATTAATAGTATGATTATGAGTGATGATAAGATTAGGGCTCATTTGTGGCCTTTTTTGTTTAATGGGGTTATCAGTTGTTTTGTAATTAGGTGGAAGAATCAGAGTTGAAGCGTTGAAAGACGATTTGTAACTCATCGGTTGCCAGGGGAGGGAAGCAAGAGAGTTGGGAACAATAGAGAGATCAGAATAAGGGGGATTCCTAGAAGTGTTGGGCTTATAAATTGGTCGAAGAAGCTTAGGTTCATGGTCAGTCTCAAGGGTAAGTTTTTATAGTGGATAATGTTTTGTTGGATGGCGAGTTGGTTGGAGTAAATAATAAAAGTTTAGGTTGAAGGATGAGGGAAAAAGTGAGTCATGAAGTAAGTATAATAAAGAGTCAGGGCGCTGGGTTTAGCTGAGGCATGTCATTAAGGAGGATGGGTAGTCCTCTTTCTCTAGCTTAAAAGGCTAGTGCTGGTTCATAGCTTCTTAATGATTAGGATGTTAGAAGTGAAGATCAGTTTTCGAAGTCTGTTAGAGGAGCTGATTCCACTACAATGGGTATGAAGCTGTGATTGGCTCCACAGATTTCTGAGCATTGGCCGTAGAAGATTCCAGGGCGGGTTGTGATGAAGGAAGTTTGATTTAGTCGTCCTGGAATTGCATCGGTTTTTACACCAAGGCTGGGCACGGCTCATGAGTGGAGGACATCATCAGCTGTGACGATAACTCGGATTGGGGATTCTATTGGGATAACAATGCGGTTATCAACTTCTAGGAGGCGGAAGTGACCAAGTGGTAGGTCTGTGGTTGGTAACATGTAAGAGTCAAAGGATAAATCTTTGAAGTCTGTGTATTCATAGGATCAATATCATTGATGACCAATGGCTTTAAGGGTAAGGTCGGGTTCGTCGATTTCGTCTATTATGTAGAGGATTTGAAGGGATGGGAGGGCTAGTATAATTAGGACGATGGCAGGTAGAATTGTTCAGACAAGTTCTACTTCTTGTGCGTCGACGGTGTTAGAG
This sequence comes from Pseudopipra pipra, assembly GCF_036250125.1. NCBI lineage: Eukaryota > Metazoa > Chordata > Aves > Passeriformes > Pipridae > Pseudopipra > Pseudopipra pipra. Next base: position 31,597 of record NW_026990903.1, read on the forward strand.
GATAGTTTTTCTATGAGTATAAGAGCTAGGAGGTATAGAACTAGGCTACAGATGGCTAGAGCAACTATTAGGGCATGATCATGAAATTCGATGAGTTCTTCTATAATAGGGGATGAAGCGTCTTGAAAACCAAGTTGAGAGTGGTTGGCCATAATGTGGAAGGTGGGATGTACTGGGTTTTCACCTGTGATTTAGTCTTGACAAGACTATGTAATTATTTTACTAACAACCCATAAGAAAGAAGCATGAGTGGTTAGATGCGGTTGGCTTGAAACCAGCTTATGAGGGTTCGATTCCTTCCTTTCTTGTACTTGAACAAAAGCTGGTTCTTCGAAGGTGTGGTAAGGGGGAGGGCAGCCGTGAATTCATTCGATGTTTGTGGAAGTAAGTTCTGGTTGTAATACTTTTCGTTTGGATGCGAAGGCTTCTCAGATAATAAATATCAGTATAATTACGGCTATCATGGAGATAAGGGAGCCAATGGAGGATAGGGAATTCCATAAGGTATAAGCATCTGGATAGTCTGAGTATCGACGTGGTATACCAGCTAAACCTAGGAAATGTTGTGGGAAGAATGTTAGGTTAACCCCAAAGAATATTACCCCGAAGTGGGCTTTAGCTCACGTAGGATGGAGGGTGTAACCAGTAAATAGTGGGAATCAATGTGTGAAGCCAGCTAAGATGGCGAATACTGCTCCCATAGACAGTACGTAGTGGAAGTGTGCAACTACGTAGTAGGTATCGTGTAAGGCAATATCTAGGGAGGAGTTAGCAAGAACGATACCTGTTAGTCCACCAATGGTGAAGAGGAAAATGAAGCCTAGGGCTCATAGTATGGGTGGGTCTCATTTAATTGTCCCACCATGTAGGGTGGCTAGTCAACTGAAAACTTTAATGCCAGTAGGAATTGCAATAATTATGGTAGCAGATGTAAAGTATGCTCGGGTATCTACGTCCATTCCAACTGTGAATATGTGGTGGGCTCATACGATGAAGCCTAGGAAACCAATAGATAATATGGCTCAGACTATGCCTATGTAGCCGAAGGGTTCTTTTTTACCAGCGTAGTAGGCTACGACGTGGGAGATAATTCCGAATCCTGGCAGAATAAGGATGTAGACTTCTGGGTGTCCAAAAAATCAAAATAAGTGTTGATATAAAATTGGGTCTCCACCTCCTGCGGGGTCGAAGAATGTAGTGTTTAGGTTTCGATCTGTTAGAAGTATTGTAATGCCAGCAGCTAGAACTGGTAGGGAGAGGAGAAGTAGTACTGCGGTGATTAGGACGGATCAAACAAATAGGGGGGTTTGGTATTGTGAAAGAGCAGGTGGTTTTATGTTAATTGCTGTAGTAATAAAGTTGATTGCTCCGAGGATAGAGGAGACACCTGCTAGGTGAAGGGAGAAAATGGCGAGGTCTACTGATGCACCAGCGTGGGCTAGGTTTCCAGCTAGGGGTGGGTATACTGTTCATCCTGTCCCGGCCCCAGCTTCAACTGTGGAAGATGCTAAAAGTAGTAAGAAGGATGGGGGAAGAAGTCAGAAGCTTATATTATTTATTCGTGGGAATGCCATGTCGGGGGCGCCAATTATTAATGGGACTAGTCAGTTACCAAACCCTCCAATTATAATAGGTATTACTATAAAGAAAATTATAACAAATGCATGTGCGGTGACGATTACATTATAGATTTGGTCATCGCCTAAAAGGGTTCCTGGTTGTCCTAGTTCTGCTCGAATGAGGAGACTTAGGGCTGTACCAATTATACCAGCTCATGCACCGAAAATAAGGTAAAGTGTGCCGATGTCTTTGTGATTGGTAGAGAATAGTCAACGGTTGATAAAAGTCATAGGTAAGATGGCTGAGTGTTGAAGCGTTAGGCTGTAGTCCTTTTTACAGAGGTTTGATTCCTCTTCTTATCGATTCTGTAGTGAAGTTCATGTTGAGTTGCAAGCTCATTGATGTGTATCAAATATACACCAGGATCTAGTAGGCAGAAGCCTGTTGGATAGGGCATTTAGCTGTTAACTAAAGTTTTATGGGATCGAGGCCCATCTGTCTAGAAAGAGATTCTAGCTTAATTAAAGCGCTTGAGTTGCATTCAGGAAATACAGGTTAATATCCTGTGAATTTTAGCAGAAACTAAGGAGAGCTGGTCCTTGTTTAAGGCTTTGAAGGCCTTCGGTTTAAGTAACCTAAGTTTCTAGGAAATAGTAAGTACTATGGGGGATAATGGTAGGAGTATGATTGACAGAGAAGTAAAGATTGTAGTTAAGGGATTAGTTGGTTTGTTAGTCTGTCATTGTTTTATGTAGTTGGTGAAGTTTGGGGGTAGTGTGATAGTTGCACAGTAGGCTAGACGTAGGTAGAAGAAAAGTCCGAGTAAAGAGAGTAGAGAAATGGCTGTGGCTGTTGCAGTTAGTTCTTGCTTAGTGAGTTCTTGAATAATTAATCATTTGGGTAGAAATCCTGTTAGGGGAGGGAGGCCTGCGAGGGAGAGGAGAGTGAGCATGAAAATTGTAGTTAATGGGGGAATTTTGGTTCATGTGGTTATTACAGTGGATAATTTTAGGGTATTGGTTGTGTTGAGAATAAGGAAGATAGCGGAAGTTGTTATGGTATAGAGATAAAAGGTAATTAAAGTTAGATTGGGGTCATAGTTGAGAATAATAGTTATTCATCCAAGGTGGGCGATGGATGAAAAGGCTAAGACTTTGCGAGTTTGAGTTTGATTTAACCCTATTCAGCCTCCTAGGGCTGCGGAGGCGATAGCTATTGAAGTTAGGAGGGTTGAGTTAAGTGATGGGGATGTTAAGTAGAATAGGGTAATTGGTGGAAATTTTATAATTGTAGCTAGTAGGAGGCATGTTGTTATGGTTGAGCCTTGAAGGACTTCTGGA
>NW_026990904.1:0-34466 GCF_036250125.1 Pseudopipra pipra
TGCCCCTTCCAACGCTTTAGAACCCTTTACAGGAAGGAATTTTTTTGGATGACAGCTCTGATCAGTGACTGGGGGAGAAACCACTGCAGTGACCACGATGGAGTGTCCCGCTGGGGATCCAGGGCCAAACACAGCCCTGGAGAGATGGCTGGGCTTGGTTTGGGGGCTGGGAGGGTTTGGTCACAGCCCCAAGGCTGCCAGAGCTCCAGGAGGGTTTGGATGATCCTCTGGGGCACAGGGGGGGACTCTTGGGGATGTTCCTGGGCAGGGCTGAGGGTTGCACTGGATGGGCCTTGGGGGTCCCTTCCAGCTCAGCAGGTTCTGGGATTCTGGGAAGTTGATTCTGGAGCCAAGCCAGGATTGAGAGCTCCTAAAACACCCACCTTGGCAGGTGGAGGAGGAATCCCAGATGGTTTGGGTTGGAAGGGACCTTCAAGCCCCTCTCATTGCCCCCCCTGCCATGGGCAGGGACACCTTCCACCAGCCCAGGTTGCTCCAAGCCCCGTCCAACCTGTTCAAACACTTCAGGGATGGGGCAGCCACAACTTCTCCGTGCTGTTGGATGTTCTCTGGGATTCCTCTCCACAGCAAATGGGAATCCAAATCTTTCTATCAAGTGTCATTTGAGTTGAAGAGTAACTGAAGTACTTCCCCCTGAGGGTGGTTGGCACTGCCCAGGCTGCCCAGGGCAGTGGGCACGGCCCCAAGGCTGCCAGAGCTCCAGGAGGGTTTGGATGATCCTCTGGGGCACCGGGGGGACTCCTGGGGATGGTCCCGTGCAGGGCCAGGAGTCGGACTGGATGATCCTTGTAGGTCCCTTCCAACGCAGCAGATCCTGGGATTCTGTGATATTCCAAAAATCCTCATTAAAAAACAAAAAATAAATAAATAAAAAGAATCATAAATAAAGAAAATAAAAAGAATAATAAGAAAAAAAATTAATAACACAACTGGTACTTTCCCCCTCAGTGCAACTCTGCTGGTGTTTATTTATAGCCATCGCATTCCCAGCCCTGGATTAAAGAGCTGCTCAGGAAGAGGAATGTTTCTGCCCTTTCATGGATCCTTTAGAGCTCAAGCTAAAGACTAATTTTCCTCTTTTTTTTTTCCCCCAGCCCCTGAATGCATTCAGTGTGTGCCTCTGAAGGCCCCTCTGCCAGCAGCTCCATCAGACACTTCCATTTATCACCCTCCTTTCAGAGGCCAAAAACTGGACCTGCTCTTCCAGCAACGCCCCGGACAGAGGGAACATTGTTCCCTGCATTCCAGCTCCCTGTGAATTCCATGTTTTCTCCCTCTTCTCCCTCCCCTCCCGGCGTAGAATTATTTGATTTGTACAAAAACTGTTGCCTTGTGGCCACTGAAGGCAGAGCTCTGGCGAGGAGGAGGAAATATCATTCCCATATATAGATTTTTTCCCTTTCACTACCTGCTCTCTGCATTTCGCTGCTTTTAAAATATTATTTCATGATGGAAAGCTTTCCCAGAAAATCCAGCTCCCTTCCTTTTGGTGGGGGCTTCTCACTGTCTCGTGTAGTTCTCAAAAAAGGGGATGGTTTTCTCTCTCCAACAGGATCTTCTCCCAAAAATCCAGGGTGTTTATCTGGAAGTTTTTATCTTAAAAAGGACTCATGGAATGGTTTGGGGTGGAAGGGACATTAAAGGCCAGCAAGTTCTCCCCCTGCCATGGGCAGGGACACCTTCCACCAGCCCAGGTTGCTTCAATCTGGCCTTGGACACTCCCAGGGATCCAGGGGCAGCCACAGCTTCTCTGGGAATGTTTCTCCCATTCCCGTTCCTACCCTGTGTTTTTCCCGATTTTCTTGGCATTTTCTGGCAGCAAAATGCAAAGATTTCCATTTTATACGAGTGGTACCAATGGGATGGGGGAAGGTTCAGGCAGCAGAAAATAATAAGGCTTCTCCGGGAAGGGAAGGCTTGGGAAGGTTTGGGAAGGTTTGGTCTGGGAAGAGAAGGGAAGGTTTGGAAAGAACAACCACTTGGGGGGTTGGAGAGGGGTGCAAGGAAATTTTATGGGAAGCTGGATCTGGAGAGGGACTTTGAACAAAACATGGAGGGTCAGGACTCAGGGAATGGCTTTAAGCTGGAAAATGGGAAATTTAGGTGAGATATTGGGAAGGAATTCCAAGCTGGGAGGGTGGGGAGGCCCTGGAATAGAATTCCCAGAGAAGCTGTGGCTGCCCCTGGATCCCTGGAAGTGTCCCAGGCCAGGTTGGAGCAACCTGGGCTAGTGGAAGGTGTGGATGGAACAAGATGAACTTTAGGTCCCTTCCAACCCAAACCATTCCATGTTTCCATGTTAAACCCTTTCCCAGGGTGCAGGACACACCAGAGCTTGGCCTCCCTGTGCCCAGAGCAAGCCAAGGCCAAGTTTTCAGCATGAATGAGGTCAAGAGGACACTTGAAAACATGAAAACATGAAAACATGAAGACACAAAAATAAACACGTTACCCATGTGGTGAGAGATCAGCTGCCTGTCCTCCCTCCACACCTGGAACTTGTCCCAACTCACAGATCCCTGGAAAAATCTCTGCCTTTGACAGATCCTCTCCACTGAACAAGAAGCTTTTGAAAGCTCCTGCTGAGCCCTGTTTATACCCCAAACCTTCCCGTGGGAGGGGTTGATCTCCACGGATAAAACAGGGATTCAAAGGAAAAAATCCCCAGGTTCCCGTTCAGGGCTCTGATTATTTTATGTCTCACAAAATGCTGCTCCTCCAGCTCCAGAATTCAAAGAGGAAAAGAGCTTTATCCCTTAGAAAAGGCCAAACAAACCCAGGCCTCTTTTTTTTTGGAATGTTAATGGCCAGATTTCTCCTCTCCCAGTTATGTCACAATCAGTGCGCGGCCACCGACTTCAGATCTGTCTCTTCACTTGCTGTTTTCCACCAAACAAAAAAAGCATCAGGATGGTGCCAAAAGGCTCAGCAGCCACCTGGCTTTTGCAGCATCACGTGTTGCAGAGCTCCCAGCTGAGGTTTGTGCCAGGAATTGTGTTTGGAAGAGCGAGGGAAGAGCACGGGAAGCGCATTTTTCCAGCATCACGAGTCAGCTTTGGAGACCCAAATTCAGGACCCATCAACCCCTTAAGCTCCATCAATCAATCCCATAATCCAGACCTCAGGAACACTCTGAAAATCCTTATTTCTTGCAAATTTATTGCTGCCCTCCCTTGCAAGCTGAGGTCACACATTCCCTTTCCCAGCACCCAGGTCTCCCAAATTCCATCCTGGATGCTCTCAAGCAGCATCCTGAGAGCCCAGGGATTAGTTCCTGTGGGAGGTAAACCCCTCAGGAAGAGCATGCCTGATTTATTAACCACTGATTTATTATTATTAACCACCCCCCACTCCCTCTTTGGAATAACAACGTGATTATTCCTCGGGAAAACGGTTTCTAATCCCGTTTAACCCTCTTTGGGGTTGGAATTAGTTCCCTAAGCTTTTAGGATGATGAAAAGGCATTATTGTGGTCTGGCACCATTTCTTTCAGACCACCTTGCAGCCTCTTCCAGGCCTGTGATGCTCCTGAGGTGCTGGAAATCCTGGGAATTCACACAGTGATGCAAGGATGAATCCTGGGAATTCACACAGGGATGCAAGGATGGAGATGCAATTCCTTCCATGACCATCATGCTGTTGTCTCCTTGGACTTTGGGACCTTTTGTGGCTCTTGTATTTAAATCAATTTAAAAACAACCCCAAAAAAATCCCCAAAAGAAATTATTGGAGTTTGGAAGATTCTCCCTTCTTTTGTAGGATTTGGCATTCCCGGTTCTTTGGTGTTTGGGAGCTGCTCTCCTGTGTCTGTTTTGCTTAAGCAAGGAGGAAAATATTTGTGTCCATGTGTTTAGAAGAAGAGAATCATTTAAAAACCCTCTGAGACCATCGAGTCCAACCATCCCCCAGCACTGCCAAGGCCACCTCTGCCCCATGTCCCCAAGTGCCACATCCACAGGGCTGTTAAATCCCTCCAGGGCTGGGCACTCCAAACCTCCCTGGGCAGCCCCTGCCAAGGCCTCACCACCCTTTCCAGGCAGAAATTCCTCCTCCTGTCCCACCTGAGCCTCCCCTGGCACAGCTGGAGGCCGTTCCCTCTCCTCCTGTCCCTTGTTCCCTGGGAGCAGAGCCCGACCCCCCCCGGCTCCCCCCTCCTGTCAGGGGGTTGCAGAGCCAGAAGGTCCCCCCTGAGCCTCCTTTTCTCCAGGCTGAGCCCCCCCAGCTCCCTCAGGAGTTCTCCAGCCCCTTCCCAGCTCCCTTCCCTTCCCTGCACACTATTCCTGATCCCAGCCAGAATTCCTTTGGTAATGTGGGTATTGTTTGTAGAGAAGGCCAGCACCTCATCCCTGAGATCTCCCATCCCTGAGACCACCCAGCAGGTTTTTTTTCCTTGTCCCCCAGGGAAATTAAAACCCAGCTGCAAATCAAACGAGCCACGTGAGCTTACTTCTAGCCAAGTAAATCATCTCCTGCACAGCAGGAGCCCCCAGTCAATAAGGCAGGAAATCCCTCCTCATTAAACCCTCCTCATTCCCTGATTTCCAGTCACAACTCCACTTCCCAAAACACAGTCCCTTCCCTTCCCTTCCCTTCCCTTCCCTTCCCTTCCCTTCCCTTCCCTTCCCTTCCCTTCCCTTCCCTTCCCTTCCCTTCCCTTCCCTTCCCTTCCCTTCCCTTCCCTTCCCTTCCCTTCCCTTCCCTTCCCTTCCCTTCCCTTCCCTTCCCTTCCCTTCCCAAACCTTCCCAAACCTTCCCAAACCTTCCCAAACCTTCCCAAACCTTCCCAAACCTTCCCAAACCTTCCCTTCCCAAACCTTCCCAAACCTTCCCAAACCTTCCCAAACCTTCCCTTCCCAAACCTTCCCTTCCCAGAGAGCTCCATCCTGGGCTTTGCCAGCACAAACTACTCTCCCTTTCCTTTCTCATTGCTGAAGCTTCAGCCTGGTTTGATTTATTTTCTCTACCTCGTGGCTCTTCTACATTAAAAAACCCCAAACAAACCAACAGACTCTTTTTTAAAGCAGTGTTTTAAAGGAGGTTTTCATCCTTCTTGTCTGGATTGAGTTGCTCTCCCAGCTGGTTTGTCCCTGCCGTGCCTTAAACAAACAAATGTGTTGTGCTGCTGTTAAATATTAAAAGAGTATCAAGTCCAGAGCAGATGATTAATGGCTTGGCTACTTCCACCTGACAAAGGAAATTACTGGGAATATTGGACAGCACCAACTTCATCATCTGTTGATTCTTCCACCCCCTGCCTAAAGATGGAGTGGGAGGAAAACAAACCCAGCTGATGGTGAAGGGACTGTTCCCGGACGGCCCCAGCCCCTGAAACTCCCCCTGGATCCTTTTCTTGACCTGTTTGTAAATATTCCCTTGGTTCCAAACGTTGGAGGTGGGAATGGTGGGTCCCCAGGGCCTGCAGGGGGATGGATGAGCCTGTTTCCAAAAGGAATCCTGGAATCAGAGAGCTGGGAAGGTTGGGAAAGACCTCTGAGCTCACCAATCCCACCAGCAGCTCTGCACCACCGTCCTGGTCACCACTAAATTGTGGCCTCAGGTGCCACATCCACGTGTTTTTGGGCCCTTCCAAACCCTGTGACGACCTTTTCCAGGAAAAATTTTTCCCCACATCCAATCTAAGCCTCTCCTGGTGCATTTTAAGGCCGTTTCCTCTCCTCCTGTCCCTTGTTCCCTGGGAGCAGAGCCCAACCCCCGCCCCGGCTCCAACCTCCTTCCAGGGAATTTTAGGGATCCAGAACGTCCCCCCTGAGCCTCCTTTTCTCCAGGCTGAGCCCCCCCAGCTCCCTCAGCCCCTCCTGCTGCTCCAGCCCCTTCCCAGCTCCCTTCCCTTCCCTGCACACGCTCCAGCCCCTCCGTGTCTCTTTTGTCCTGAGGAACGAAGCCAGGAATGAAATTCCTCTTTATTTCAGCAAAGAATAACACTTGATTTTCACTTTTGCTCTTCAAGAACATAGTTTCACTCCTTGTTGCCCCTTAACCTTCCTTGTGCAGGGATAAATCCCACATTTTACCAGATAACAACCCCCCCTCCTTGCTAAAGATGGAAAGGTGTATTTTCCCAACCTGTTTCTCCTTTGCAATAGTGAAACACCCCCAAACCCAGCTCACCCTCAGCTCTATTTTTACCATTTTACACCAGATCTGAGACATTTTGGAACTCCTGACACCCCAGTTGGACCCCTTATCACCTCTTAGCCATCACTGTGCACAAATAAATCCCATATTTTACCCTCCTCCTTGCTAAAGATGGAAAGGTGTGTTTTCCCAACCTGTTTTTCCACTGCACTGGTGAAACACCCCCAAACCCAGCTCACCCTCAGCTCTATTTTTAACATTTTTCACCAGATCTGAGACATTTTGGAACTCCTGACACCCCAACTGGACCCCTTGTCACCCACTAACCCCATTTTGCACAGATAAATCCCATATTTTCCCAGATAACAAACCCTCCTCCTTGCTAAAGATGGAAAGGTGTATTTTCCCAACCTGTTTCTCCTTTGCAATAGTGAAACACCCCCAAACCCAGCTCACCCTCAGCTCTATTTTTACCATTTTGCACCAGATCTGAGACATTTTGGAACTCCTGACACCCCAATTCGACCCCTTATCACCCCTTAACCTTCCTTGTGCAGGGATAAATCCCATATTTTACCAGATAACAAACCCTCCTCCTTGTTAAAGATGGCAGGGTGTGTTTTCCCAACCTGTTTTTCCACTGCACTGCTCCAATCCTTGTCTGGTGTGATCCCAAGGATTTTTTTTTCCAGGAACAGCATCTGTGGCTGGTTTCCTTTCTTTGGAATAGGAAGAGAAGTGGGGAATCCAAATTTACAGGTTCTTATTTATTTAAGGAGATGAGTCATTTCTATCATCTGGCCATTAATCCATGGAATCCTGGAATGGTTTGGGTTGGAAAGGACCTTAAAGATCATCCCATCCCATCCCCTGCCATGGTCAAGGACACCTTCCACCAGCCCAGGTTGCTCCAACCTGGCCTTGGACACTTCCAGGGATCCAGGGGCAGCCACAGCTTCTCTGGGAATTCCATCCCAGCCCCTTCTCACCCTCCCAGCCAAAAATTCCTTCCCAATATCCCACCTAAATCTCCCCTTTTCCAGCTTGAAGCCATTCCCTGTGTCCTGTCCCTCCACTCCTTATCCCAAATCCCTCTCCAGCTCTCCTGGAGGCCCTTTAGGCCCTGGAAGGAGCTCTGAGATCTTACAAGGCACTTACAGATGAAGCTCTGAACGAGAGGAAAACCAATATTTTCTCTTCTGTTGAAAGGAAAAAAAAAATTATTCAGGAGAAGAAGTAAAAAACCCCAAAAACCCTTAACTGTGAAATGCTTTTAAAGCACTATTTCTCTTTTCCTCTCCTGAAAAAATGAAGGTTTTATTGCTTTTTCTGGTCCAGCCTAAGGCAGATTTTGCTCTTTGAAAACAAACTTCCAGCAGCCTCCAGCAAAGACAACTTGCAATCTCTGCTTTCTTCGAGCTGGGGACCATTTCCTTGCCTTCATAAATATTTATTTCCCCCCAAACCCAAGCAAGAAACCTGATAGGATTCATTTGATTAACCCCCCATTCCTGCATAATCCACCGTGGGAAGTCAGAGGACTTGGAACCAGGCACAGGATGGAAGTGGAGCTCAGAGAGGAGTTTGGGGGGTCCTCTGTGGGCTCCTTAAATCCCCAAAGCAGTGAAAATCCTGCCCTTTGGGACTGGAAATGACATTTCCTATTTCTAGCATATCTAGGATATATTTCTAGGATACATAGGATGTATTTATGACATTTAGGAGGGTGCTCTGGGCCTGTCCTAAAAGTTTCAGGTGGGAATTGAGTTTTGGCTTCACAGTAACTGTTTTCCAGGTTCCCAGGGCTGGGAAGCAGAGCCAGGAAAATCTCTTGGAGAGCATCAAGATGTGAGCAAGTGGAATATGCATTAGGGGGGTTCATTAATCACTATTTTATCTTCCATTTCTATTGATTTCCCACCCTTAATGGTGAGATATTCTTTGGTCTTCTTATCACTCTTCCTCAGACAGAGTCTCCAACTCTCTGTTAATTCCCTCTGGATCTTCTGGCAGCTCCAACGTGGCTCTGATGGAGCAGAAATTTAAGATATCCCAGATATCCAATCTTCAATTCCCTCAGTTTTTCTTTATGGAAGCTTTTCAGAGCTAATCCAGAGGAACTCAAAGCTTTGCTGGTTTAAAGCTCAAACCCACCAGAGTCTGTGAAAAAGAACTCAACCCCCCCAGTGCTGTTAATTAGAGCAATGTAGGAAATCAGTTTTTAATTCAATTTTTATTGATATCATTTCCATCAGCTTGTTAAATCCATCACATGACTCAGAGGGGGCTCTCAGGGACAGCGTGGGATTGTTGGGATGTCCTGGATGGTCCTGGTGGGTCCCTTCCAGCTCAGGGAACTCAGGGATTCGCTGGAGAGTCACCTCCAACACTTAGAGATGAGATTGTGCCATAACCAGGTGTTTCCTCTCCTGTCTTTTGCAAATTAATCAGAATTCCTGCTCATGAGCAGCTGTTTCCCACAGAAAGCCAGTTAAGTGCTGTGTCAGCTGGAGGCACTTGATCCTGCTGGGAATTCCAGCCTGGCAGCTCATCCAGGCTGACACCCACCCAAAGTGCCACCTCTCTCCAGCCTTATCCATCCTCATGGATCCAGCCTTATCCATCCTCAGGGATCCAGCCTTATCCATCCTCATGGATCCAGCCTTATCCATCCTCAGGGATCCAGCCTTATCCATCCTCATGGATCCAGCCTTATCCATCCTCAGGGATCCAGCCTTATCCATCCTCATGGATCCAGCCTTATCCATCCTCAGGGATCCAGCCTTATCCATCCTCATGGATCCAGCCTTATCCATCCTCAGGGATCCAGCCTTATCCATCCTCATGGATCCAGCCTTATCCATCCTCAGGGATCCAGCCTTATCCATCCTCAGGGATCCAGCCTTATCCATCCTCATGGATCCAGCCTTATCCATCCTCAGGGATCCAGCCTTATCCCTCCTGATGGATGCAGAGGAAGCTGGAGACAGCCCATATCTCCTCCTGCTGCTGGAGACACAAATTCCTTTTCCTTAGTGCCCAGATCCTGATCTGGGAGCGTGGACCTGGATCCAGGACAGAGGCAAAAGGCACAACCACTGCTCCCAGCACAGGAGGCAGTTTGGAAATGGTTTGATAAGAGTTAAAAAGGGGAAGTTTAAGCCAGTGGTGAGAGTCTGCCTTCCAGCCTCTTGTCCCTGATTCCTGGGAGCCCATGGAATGCTAAAGGGATGCCCAAGCATTCCTTGGGATGAGGGCATCAGGGGGAGCCAGGGCAGTTGATGTTCAGAGCTCCAGACACCTGGAATGTTGGGGTTGCTGATCCCAGGATGGGTCAGGTTGGAAGGGCCCACAGTGGCCCAGCTGGTGCCACCTCCCTGCTCCAGCAGGGCCACCCCAGAGCACAGGGATTGTGTCCAGAGGGCTCTGGAATATCCCCAGGGAGGAGATTCCCCCCTCTCTGGCCAAGAAGTTCTTCCCAGCCAAGAAGTTCTTCCTCCTGTGCAGGTGGCACTTGCTGGGCATCAGTTCCTGCCCATTCCTGCTGTGCCATCTGGCACCACTGGGAAGATCCTGGTTCAGTTCAGGGCAATTTCTTTGCCATTTGGGAAAAATGATGCCCCAGTTCTGGGATGCATTGGAACAGCTCTGGTTGAGTGGTTCTGTGCAGCTGCTTTAAGACCAAAATGAAACCTTTATTAAAGACAAATTCCTGGGGAGCAGAGGAAGAAGGGCAGGGACTGAGCTCTGCTCTGGGGGGACCAGGGACAGCACCCAGGGAAGGGCTGGAGCTGGGACAGGGCAGGGGCAGGTTGGATCTGAGGGAAAGGGTCTTTTCCAGAGGCTGGTTGGCACTGCCCAGGCTGCCCAGGGCAGTGGGCACGGCCCCAAGGCTGCCAGAGCTCCAGGAGGGTTTGGATGATCCTCTGGGGCACAGGGGGGGACTCTTGGGGTTGGTCCTGTGCAGGGCTGAGGGTTGGACTGGATGGGCCTTGGGGGGTCCCTTCCAGCTGAGCATATCCTGGGGCTCTGTGAAAGAAGGATGACTCCATGTCAGGCCTCCAAAAACCTGCTCTTTTAAGATCTTCAGACTCTTCTGGGAGGTGAAACCAAAGCAGGGAACATTCAGGAGAAGGAAAGTGCAGCCTGCTCTGTAAATCAGCAGGATTGTTGTGCTGGCAGCTCTGCTCTGCCCCTCCCCAGCCCCTCGGTGTGCAAAGTGCACCTTCTCCAGCAGCTGAGCCAGCACGTCCCGCTCGTGGCACCTCTGACACCCTTCGTTCTGCTCCAGCTCCTCCTGATGCTTCATTTGTTCCACCTCTTGCTTCATTAATGATTTTATCCCAATTAGTGCGGCACAGAGTCCTCCTGGCAGCTGCTGCTCCGAGCTTTCCGTCCGCAGGGGCTGTGGGGTGGCTCTTCAGCTGGAGAAGGGAAGGCTCTGAGACAGCTGAGAGCCCCTTGCAGGGCCTAAAGGGGCTCCAGGAGAGCTGGAGAGGGACTGGGGACAAGGCATGGAGGGACAGGACACAGGGAATGGCTTCAAACTGGTTTAGATGGGATATTGGGAAGGAATTCCTGGCTGGGAGGGTGGGGAGGGACTGGAATAGAATTCCCAGAGAAGCTGTGGCTGCCCCTGGATCCCTGGAGGTGTCCAAGGCCAGGCTGGAGCAACCTGGGCTAGTGGAAGGTCCCAAAATAAACACCAAAAGCAGAGACAGTCAGGGACTCACAGATTAGTTAAACTGAGCTTATCCTTGTTATCCATGGAGATGCTCCAAGGGCTGGAGCCCCTCTGGAGCCAGGCTGGGAGAGCTGGGGGAGTTCCCCTGGAGAAGAGAAGGCTCCAGGGAGAGCTGAGAGCCCCTTGCAGGGCCTGAAGGGGCTCCAGGAGAGCTGGAGAGGGACTGGGGACAAGGGATGGAGGGACAGGACACAGGGAATGGCTGTAATCTGGAAAAGGGGAGATTTAGGTGGGATATTGGGAAGGAATTCTTGGCTGGGAGGCGGGTGAGGGACTGGAATGGGTTTCCCAGAGAAGCTGTGGCTGCCCCTGGATCCCTGGAAGTGTCCCAGGCCAGGTTGGAGCAACCTGGGTTAGTGGAAGGTCCCAAAACAAACACCAAAAGCAGAGACGGTCAGGGACTCACAGATTAGTTAAACTGAGCTTATCCTTGTTATCCATGGAGCTGCTCCAAGGGCTGGAGCCCCTCTGGAGCCAGGCTGGGAGAGCTGGGGGGGTTCCCCTGGAGAAGGGAAGGCTCCAGGGAGAGCTGAGAGCCCCTTGCAGGGCCTAAAGGGGCTCCAGGAGAGCTGGAGAGGGACTGGGGACAAGGGATGGAGGGACAGGACACAGGGAATGGCTTTAAACTGGAAAAGAGGAGATTTAGTTGGGACACTGGGAAAGAATTCTTGGCTGGGAGGCTGCTGAGGGGCTGGGATGGAATTCCCAGAGAAGCTGTGGCTGCCCCTGGATCCCTGGAAGTGTGCAAGGCCAGGTTGGAGCAACCTGGGCTGGTGGGAGGTGTCCCTGCCCATGGCAGGGGTGGGATGGGATGATCTTTAAGGTCCCTTCCAACCCAACCCATCCTGGAATTCCATGATTTCCTAAATCCCTCTCCGTGGCCCTCCTGGAGCCGATGGCCAGCAAAGGCAGAGCAGGGATTCCAGACCCCATTTCTCTCCATAAATCCCAACCTAATAAAACCCAGCCCGAAATCTCCAATTCCATTTCCCTCAGCTTTCCTCCCCCGCCCCCGGTCAATATTCCAGCACCAAAGCTGATCCCAGAATAAACCTGGATTATCCCAGACATTCACTTGGCTCCCTAAATGAATCATCAACCCCTTCCTAAGCCCGCAGCTCGCTCAGTTCTGGGCTGCACCTCCAACAAAACTGATATTTAATGTATTTATATATTATATTATTATATATATATTAGAATATATTATATTATAATAAATAATATACATTTATTTGCCTAAATGCTCCTTAATTTTTCTTTCTTTCCAAGGCTTCCCTGCTGGAAAATTAAAGCCTTTGGCACTATTTTTTCCCCTTTCTTTTCATACACATATTTTTTATATATTTCTGTATATTCATGGATATTTTATATCTTTTTATATATTTTTTATATATTTTTCTATTTTGCATCTATTATATATAGTTTATATGTTTTCATATACTTTTTGTATCAATTATATATGGTTTATATATATAAAAACATATATAAAATATATATAAATATATAATATAAATATATATAAAATTACATATTTACATTTATTATATATATTGGTTATATGTTTTCATATATATTTTGTATCAATTATATATGGTTCATATATATAAACATATATAAATAAATACATTATATAAATATTATGTAAAAATTACATCTAAATATTATAGATAAATATTTAAAATAAATATATATATAATATATTTTTATATTTTGTATCTAATATATATAGTTTATATTTTTTCATTTTTTAAAAATTATTTATATGGTTTATATATATAAATCATATATATAAATATCTATAAATATATTATAGAAATATTATTTAAAAATTACATATAAATATTATATAAAAATATATAATAAACATATATACAATATATTTTTATATATTAATATATTTTGTATGGTTTATATATTTTTATATATTTCAATATATCACATAATATTTCATATATTTTACATATTTACATATTTTTCATATATGTGTATTTTTATATATATTATATCTATTTATATTTTTATATATTCACATGATGTTTTTATCTATTATATATCTATTATATTTTTATTTAATATTATCTGTTATGTTTTATATTTATATATTTTATATAATATAATATTCTATTATAAATCTATTATATTTTTATATATTCTCATGATATTTTAATCTATTATATATCTATTATATTTTATATTTAATATTATCTATTATGTTTTATATTTATATATTTTATGTACTATAATATTCTATTATATATCTATTATATTTTTATATATTCACATGTAATTTTTATCTATTTTATATCTATTATATTTTTTATTTAATATGATCTATTATGTTTCATATTTATATATTTTATATACTATAATATTCTATTATATATCTATCATATTTTTATATATTCACATAATATTTTAATCTATTATATATCTATTATATTTTATATTTAATATTATCTATTGTGCTTTATATTTACATATTTTATATAATATAATGTTATATTATAAATCTATTATATTTTTATATATTCACATGATATTTTTGTCTATTATATATGTATTATATTTTTTATTTAATATAATCTATTATGTTTTATATTTATATATTTTATATACTATAATATTATAGTTCAGCTCTGGGACCCCAAAACAGGAGGATCAGCTTTGAGGGAGAGATTTGTGGGATCATCTGGTGGTGCAACAACAGGGAAATCAGAGCCAGGAGAGCCCCTGGAGACTCTTCCCAACTTCCCAAAACTTCTCCCCAACTTCCCAAAACTTCAGGACACAAAACTCAGGGACACAAAACTCAGGGACACAAAACTCAAGGACACAAAACTCCTGCAAAAGCTCGAGATATTTAAAATAATCTGGGGTAAAAAAAAAAGCTAAACCAGAGAGGACAATTCCCCAAGCACTTTATAATCCCGTTTTCAGGCATCTGTGTAACAACATTCCCAGCAAATCCAGAGCGGGCTGGAGCCGCTCAGGGCCTTGGATATTCAGGAATTTAATGAGATGCCCAATTAAACTGAACCAGAGCCATTTGTTCCCTGTTCCACTCCCTTTGAGGGAGAGATTTGTGGGATCATCTGGTGGTGCAACAACAGGGAAATCAGAGCCAGGAGAGCCCCTGGAGATTCTTCCCAACTTCCCAAAACTTCAGGACACAAAACTCAGGGACACAAAACTCAGGGACACAAAACTCAGGGACACAAAACTCCTGTAAAAACTCCAGATATTTAAAATAATCTGGGGTAAAAAAAAAAAAAAGCTAAACCAGAGAGGACAATTCCCCAAGCACTTTATAATCCCGTTTTCAGGCATCTGTGTAACACCCTGCTTTTCCACGTGCCACAAGAACATTCCCAGCAAATCCAGAGCGGGCTGGAGCCGTTCAGGGCCTTGGATATTCAGGGATTTAATGAGATGCCCAATTAAGCTGAACCAGAGCCATTTGTGCAGCCATTTCTTGCAGGAACCTGAGGGACTTGGCTGCCTGATTCATTAGGATTTCGACACAGAAAGCCTTGGTGGGTTTAGAAAATAAAAAGGGAGCAAAGTAAATTCCTTTCCACCCTTCTGGTGGAAAAGAGGGGGATGGAAAAGGGAGAGTTGGGGGCAGTGCAGGATTTTTGGCAGAGAGAAGGAGGGGAGGCAGGGGCTGTTCCGGGGTGAAAATCTCGGCCCCTGCAATTTTCATCTCTCCAGGTGTCATTTCAAGGTTCAAAGCCGAGTGAACGGGGTCAAAACTCGGTTTTTTTTAAAGTCCCAGCAAGTTCAGGAACGTGCCCAAAACAAGGTGGTGTCAGTGGTGTTCCTGCTGGGCCGGGAAAGCTTTTGGGGGGATGCAGCAAATGAAGTGTTGGGGTAGAAATATTCCAGATTTGCCTCTTTTTTGGGGGTGGTTTCGATGAATTCTGAGCATTGTGGGGCTGCAAAGTCCCTTCTGCCCAGAGAAATTTCATGTCTGTGGGCAAATCAAGCAGGAGTTGGTTGAGGACAATTATTTAAAGGAGTGTTTACAAAGGCCTGGAAGGACTTTGGATAAGGGAGGGAGGGACAGGACACAGGGAATGGCTTTAAGCTGGAAAAGGGGAGATTTAGGTGGGATATTGGGAAGGAATTCTTGGCTAAGAGGGTGGGGAGGGGCTGGAATGGGTTTCCCAGAGAAGCTGTGGCTGCCCCTGGATCCCTGGAAGTGTCCAAGGCCAGGTTGGAGCAACCTGGGCTGGTGGAAGGTGTCCCTGCCCATGGCAGGGGTGGCACTGGATGGGCTTTGAGGTCCTTCCAACCCAACCCATCCTGGGATTCCAACCCCTCAGTGGTGTGGGTTTAGAGATATTTCTGAGGCAGCAGCAGCTGAGGAAGCAAAATGATCTTCCATGACATTTGGGATGAACAGGGACCACACTGATGCTGCACCTCGTGGTGGGTTTCCGTGGCTGGATTTTGGTAGCAGAGGGGGGCAGCTACAGGGGTGGCTTCTGTTGGAAGCTTCCAGAAGCTTCCCTTGTCCCCTGGAGCCAATTCCAGCTGCTCCAGGATGGGCTTCCAAGGCCGAGCCCATCGGGATGATGGGAACGCCTCTGGGATAACACAGTGAAGGACAGAGGGTTCTTAAGGCAGAAAGAATTCCAGCCAGGGAAGAGGGGAGTGGGAACATGGGAATGATGCAGACCCTGAGGTCGGTGCAGAAGGAGGGGCAGGAGGAGCTCCAGGAGCTGGAGCCCGTGGGGAAGGGAATGGGGGGCAACTGTGCCCCTGTGCCCGTGGGGATATCGGGGTGAGAGACATCCCTGTGCCCGTGGGGGAGCCCAGGATGGGACAGGGGGATGCAGGAAGGAGGCCCAGGATGGAGCAGGGGGATGCAGGAAGGAGGCCCAGGATGGAGCAGGGGGATGAAGGAAGGAGGCCCAGGATGGAGCAGGAAGGAGGCCCAGGATGGAGGCCCAGGATGGAGCAGGAAGGAGGTCCAGGATGGAGCAGGAAGGAGGTCCAGGATGGAGCAGGAAGGAGGTCCAGGATGGAGCAGGGGGATGAAGGAAGGAGGCCCAGGATGGAGCAGGAAGGAGGCCCAGGATGGAGCAGGAAGGAGGCCCAGGATGGAGCAGGGGGATGCAGGAAGGAGGCTGTGACCCCATGGGATATCCAGGATGGAGCAGGAAGGAGGCCCAGGATGGAGCAGAGGGATGAAGGAAGGAGGCCCAGGATGGATCAGGTGGATGCAGGAAGGAGGCCCAGGATGGAGCAGGAAGGAGGCCCAGGATGGGGCAGGTGGATGCAGGAAGGAGGCTGTGACCCCATGGGATACCCTGGATGGGGCAGGAAGGAGGCTGTGACTCCATGGGATACCCAGGATGGAGCAGGGGGATGCAGGAAGGAGGTCCAGGATGGAGCAGGTCCTGGCAGGGACCTGGAGCCCGTGGAGAGGGAAGCCCAGGCTGGAGAAGGTTTTTCCCAGGTAGGACTCGTGGCCCCTGTGGGGGATCCATGGTGGAGCAGGTCATTCCTGAAGGATTGACCCCATGGAGGAGTGACCCACAGGACAGCAGGGTGGGAAGAGCTGCTGCCATGGGATGGGCTCATCCTGGAGAGCTGCATCCAGGACTGTTCCCATGGGATGGGCTCACCCTGGAGAGATCCATCCAGGACTGTTCCCATGGGATGGGCTCACCCTGGAGAGATCCATCCAGGACTGTTCCCATGGGATGGACTCACCTGGAGAACTCCATCCAGGATTGTCTCCCATGGGATGGACTCACCTGGAGAGCTCCATCCAGGACTGTTCCCATGGGATGGACTCACACCAGAGAGCTCCATCCAGGACTGTTCCCATGGGATGAACTCATCTGGAGAGCTCCATCCAGGACTGTCTCCCATGGGATGGACTCACCTGGAGAACTCCATCCAGGACTGTCTCACCCTGGAGAGCTCCATCCAGGACTGTTCCCATGGGATGGGCTCACACCAGAGAGCTCCATCCAGGACTGTCTCACCCTGGAGAGCTCCATCCAGGACTGTCTCCCATGGGATAGACTCCCCCTGGAGAGCTCCATCCAGGATTGTCTCCCATGGGATGGACTCACACCAGAGAGCTCCATCCAGGACTGTCTCCCATGGGATAGACTCCCCCTGGAGAGCTCCATCCAGGATTGTCTCCCATGGGATGGACTCACACCAGAGAGCTCCATCCAGGACTGTCTCCCATGGGATGGACTCATCTGGAGAGCTCCATCCAGGATTGTCTCCCTTGGGATGGGCTCACCCTGGAAAGCTCCATCCAGGACTGTCTCACCCTTGAGAGCTCCATCCAGGACTGTCTCCCATGGGATGGACTCACCTGGAGAGCTCCATCCAGGACTATCTCCCTTGGGATAGACTCACCCTGGAGAACTCCATCCATGATTGTCATCCATGGGATAGATTCCCCCTGGAGAGCTCCATCCAGGACTGTCTCACCCGGGAGAGCTCCATCCAGGACTGTCTCCCATGGGATGGGCTCACCCTGGAGACCTCCATCCAGGATTGTCATCCATGGGATGGGCTTACCCTGGAGAACTCCATCCAGGACTGTCTCCCATGGGATGGACTCACCTGGAGAGCTCCATCCAGGACTGTCTCCCATGGGATGGGCTCACACCAGAGAGCTCCATCCAGGACTGTCTCCATGGGATGGGCTCCCCCTGGAAAGCTCCATCCAGGATTGTCATCCCTGGGATGGACTCACCCTGGAGAGCTCCATCCAGGACTGTTCCCATGGGATGGGTGTCAGAGACTGAAGTGTTTGATGATTTATGCATTCTAGGAGACTTTTGCAGGCTTTGACTTTTTGATGGGCAACTGGGCCCATCCCCCCTCCTCCAGCGCAGAAGAAAAGGCGGGAAGAGCCGAGCTTGCAGGCTTTTGACTGTTACACTGTACCTCTGATGGCCCATGGGAGCCCATCCCCCCCCTCTGCCTGTCGGGAAAAGGGCGGGAACCAGGGCAGACACAAAAAACTCAGCACAGACCCAGGAGATGTTGGAGGCTCGAGGCACGGCCCGTGACACTAACCATGGATATAATAAACCATAATTTCTTGGAGTATGGGGGCTTCCCTCCTTCACCCCCAGCAGATCGCTTCACCACTTCAACTGACAGACATGGAAGCATCGCTGGACCCCGTGGGCGGTGACTATAGACATCTGTCCTCTCTCAGCTTTTCTTTCTCTTACTCTCCCTTGCTCTTATCCTGTCTTTCTCTACCCTATGCATTTTTCTCCTCCCTAGAAAGGTTACAGCACCCAAAAATGTTATCTTACCTACTGATTCAAAATTGTTAAAATAAATCTTATCCATATATGCTTTCATACACCGATTATTTAGCGTCGTTTCGCTGTAATCCACCCCAAAGGAATTTTTTGATGGAACCTGAGTTACCCCCCTCTCCCCTTTTCCTGGGGCGGGTCGTAACATTTTTGGCGTAGTCGGCAAGGATCCTTTGGATGTGGTGGAGTAATCGGTGTAGTCTAAAGCTGGTACCGAGGGCGAGTCAAATGGTGACTGTCCCCTCGCAGTAAAATTATAGTAAGAATTTTTCTCCTCTCGGTGTGACCCGGGCACATCAGACCTGTTGAAAGGTTTCCTGGTGTGACCTGGACCTGTTGAAAGGTTCTCTGGTACCTGGACCTGTTGAAAGGTTTTCCAGGAGAGAGTCAAACCAGCCCTCAGAGGGTTAAGGGGGAGAAAGACATTAACCTAAACTGGGTTAATGACTGAGGCAAAGGGGATGACACCCCAGGTTGAGTTATATGGGGATTATTCCCTCCTGATAGCTATCCTTGGTTTAGAATTGTTTTTTGTGGGTGCTGTCTTAGGCGTGTTCCTTAGAGCGGTGCAAAAGCAAAAATCAGCTATTCAGAAATCTGTAAGTGAAGTGATAAAATCTTTCCAAGAGTCAATGAGAACTTTGCAGGACCAGCTAGAAAAAGAGGCTATTCAAAAATCTACCGGTGAGGTGATAAGGTCTCTTCAAGAGACAATGAAGGCATTACAGGAGCAATTAGGAAAAGAACGCCTGCAGTTAACTGCTGAACGTCAGGCACTGGAGAAGGAGAGAGAGATTAACTCATTGCTTCGGTCAGCCCTTGAAGATGAGGAGGAACAAAATGAAAGGCTTAAAAGAATACTGGAAATGAAAAATTGTGAACTGCGAGACATTAGTTCAAAATACCCTAAACCGGTAGATGTTAACAAATCCCTGTACCCCTCTGGGGAATTAGAAGAGTTGAAGCAAAGTTACCCGGAGGAGGGGGTAATACATATGCGTCCCCTCATTAAAACTGAAACCACTGGCCAGGGGACAGACAGGCAAACTACCACACGAACTACCCCGTACACGGGGGAAGCACTGGCCAAAATTCAGGAAAAATACAGTCGTAAGGCCAGTGAATCAGAGACTGAATATGTGTGGAGGGTGTCCCTTACTGGGGGAGATCGGATTTTGTTGAGTGAAGATGAGGCCAGAGGATTTTGGGGCCCAGGGGTCTTCCTGACCACAAATGATAACCGAGCACCCTGGTCCCTGACCCAGAGAGCTGCCTACTGGGCAGGAGGGTTAGACCCTATAGAAAGGGGAGATCCTTACACGATTAAAACACCCACAATTGGCCACATTGTAAAAAGTGTACAAAAAACCGCATGTCTCCAGTTAATGCATACAAAATTATTAGACCCACAACGAAATTCCCCAATGGAACTTGAGGCAGATCCACAGAGATTTCCGGTCTTAATTCGAGGCCTGCCTGATGCACTAAAAGTTTATGCTAAACAATTACAGGAGCGCATAAAGGCAACCCCCAGACCTAGAAGAAGGGGTGCTCCATCAGGAATAACCTGGTTAGAAATAGCTCAAGAATTAATAGCTACTGGTCAGCAGCTGGGGCTCTCTAGTACCAGTGGCCAGAGAATACACTGCAGGAGGGCAGGGAAAGTCCAAAAACCTGCTTCGCCAGGTATTTGTCAACAAAATGTGTCATCTAGCAGGAGAAAGAGATACAGTCTGTGGAGAGAAGGTGTTGCAAAAGGTATTCCTCGAGAAGTGATGGATAAATTACCCACTGCTAATTTGGAATACTTGATAAAGCAGTGGGATAAGATCAAAGAGCACAAGACACCCCCTAAGGGCAGCCCCTCTAAGGAGTCCAACACTGTGATCCCCTCAGCCTCTCCAGAAACCGGACTAACCAGTTTGACCAGTTCTGAGTCAAGGAACTGGACTTACTGCTCTCAAGTAAATAAGCCAAAAAATAGCCAGTGGGTTTATGAGAGAAAGCTTACAGAAAACAACCAGGGAGATTTGGTAATCACTCTTCCTCTTGGCCCTTTTAAATCTTTGGTTACATTCGTGGTAGACACGGGTGCACAGGTCTCAGCACTCCAAACTGAAGCTGCTACTCAGTGTGGCATTAAACCAGAGAAAAAGAAGATATGGGTGACTGATGCTTTTGGCAAATCCCGACCCCAGTACACTGCTCGAGTGAAATGCTGGTTACCTGGAGATGAGACAGCCACAGAAACTATCATGATTGTAGGGCCATTACCAGCTAACATCCTGGGGTTGGATCTGCTAAAGGGGAAGGCCTGGACAGACGCTAGAGGGAGAGAATGGGTGTTTGGTCTCCCAACCCCCTCTGTCCGTCTGTTGCAAACTGTTCCAAGTCTGCCTCCTTCTAAAATAACAAATGTAAACCCCCACCCACTCCCTTTAGGAACACATGAAAAAATTACCCCAGAAATTGCAGAATTGCAGGACCAGACTCAAACAAGTACTATCACCCACTTGGAAAGTCTGAGACTTCAAATTCCCATAGGAAAATTAGCAGTGTGTATTCCCCCTGACACCTTGGCCACCCTAGAGCAAATAAAGATGCTGAGAAGTAAAAAGGAGCCCCAGCATACTCT
Organism: Pseudopipra pipra; assembly: GCF_036250125.1. Lineage (NCBI taxonomy): Eukaryota > Metazoa > Chordata > Aves > Passeriformes > Pipridae > Pseudopipra > Pseudopipra pipra. The sequence goes on from NW_026990904.1 coordinate 20,807, forward strand.
GAGTTTATTTGTCTTTTGGAGAAAACATGCTCCAAACTTCTCTATTATTACTACCCTAGTGACATTATGCCAGAGAAGAAAAGGAGTTGGATAAATAGATAGTTCCTTCTTTTTAATAATGGGTCCGTAGTGGGCCAGATTTTCTTTTTTTTCCGCAGGAACCTGCCAGCAGATGAGATCAAACTGCATGAAACCAATAAAGCTTTCAATTGCAGCAATGGGCAGAAAAGATAACTGCCCCCACAACTGCCTCTATTATCAGCTTACAAGTATCCCATGAGAAAATGAAGTAGCAACAGGACTGAAGACTTATACTGTTCTTTGACATGTGTTTGTGTTTTTATCTTAATAACTTTGTAGTATGCATGTCTGTATGTATTTTTGTGTCAGTAAGTTTGCAATATGCAAAAGTTTACCACAAACATTGTGTTTGTGTCTCCTCTACTCCCAAAATTGCTTGTATTATGAGCTTATTAATAATTGTTGACTTATTTGTGTTTTTATCATGAACAACTCGCTGGTAAGATTGTGTAAGACAAGCCATTTTATGTACTGCAAGTTTAGTTTTGCCAAGTTTGTTTTGTCTTTTTGTTGGGAAGTGAGTTAGCTTGAGAAAGGCTTTCAGATGTGTGTAGTTCCGTCTCAATCAACCGAGAATCAGAAAACTCAATCAAATTTAACCTGGGAGTTAGTCTAAACAAAACAAAAAAGTGTTAAGAGAATATAAGAAAGCCTTTTACCAGCTCCCAAGTAACTCAATGTTTTTTAATGTATAATTTCAAGTATTTGTGTATGTTTGTAACCTTACTAATGTTAAGAAATTTGATTGCAACTATTGAGATCCTATTACATCCCCTATGACTACTCACGGGGTGGAGCGAGTAACTGATGCAGATTAGCTTACTATGTTATTATAAAGTTAGTTTTTTTTTTTTGAGGGGGGAGAATTGCAGTGCATTGGGGCTGTCTCTTCCTTTCCTTCACTCTTCTGTCTTCCTATCCACTATATGAGAAGCACCACCCACAAAGAAGATTCACAGTGAACAGCAAAAGATTATTGAATGCATAAATCACGGGGTGGTGTCAGAGACTGAAGTGTTTGATGATTTATGCATTCTAGGAGACTTTTGCAGGCTTTGACTTTTTGATGGGCAACTGGGCCCATCCCCCCTCCTCCAGCGCAGAAGAAAAGGCGGGAAGAGCCGAGCTTGCAGGCTTTTGACTGTTACACTGTACCTCTGATGGCCCATGGGAGCCCATCCCCCCCCTCTGCCTGTCGGGAAAAGGGCGGGAACCAGGGCAGACACAAAAAACTCAGCACAGACCCAGGAGATGTTGGAGGCTCGAGGCACGGCCCGTGACACTAACCATGGATATAATAAACCATAATTTCTTGGAGTATGGGGGCTTCCCTCCTTCACCCCCAGCAGATCGCTTCACCACTTCAACTGACAGACATGGAAGCATCGCTGGACCCCGTGGGCGGTGACTATAGACATCTGTCCTCTCTCAGCTTTTCTTTCTCTTACTCTCCCTTGCTCTTATCCTGTCTTTCTCTACCCTATGCATTTTTCTCCTCCCTAGAAAGGTTACAGCACCCAAAAATGTTATCTTACCTACTGATTCAAAATTGTTAAAATAAATCTTATCCATATATGCTTTCATACACCGATTATTTAGCGTCGTTTCGCTGTAATCCACCCCAAAGGAATTTTTTGATGGAACCTGAGTTACCCCCCTCTCCCCTTTTCCTGGGGCGGGTCGTAACAATGGGCTCATCTGGAGAGCTCCATCCAGAACTGTTCCCATGGGATGGACTCACCTGGAGAGCTCCATCCAGGACTGTCTCTGAGGGATGGACTCACCTGGAGAGCTCCATCCAGGACTGTTCCCATGGGATGGACTCACCTGGAGAGCTCCATCCAGGACTGTTCCCAAGGGATGGACTCATCTGGAGAGCTCCATCCAGGACTGTCTCCCAAGGGATAGACTCCCCCTGGAGAGCTCCATCCAGGACTGTCTCCCATGGGATGGATTCACCTGGAGAGCTCCATCCAGGACTGTTCCCATGGGATGGACTCTGGAGAGCTCCATCCAGGATTGTCATCCATGGGATGGACTCACTTGGAGAGCTCCATCCAGGACTGTCTCCCATGGGATGGACTCACCTGGAGAGCTCCATCCAGGACTGTTCCCATGGGATGAACTCATCTGGAGAGCTCCATCCAGGACTGTCTCCCATTCCTCATTCCTGCTGAGGCTGTGGAAACAAATCCCACCAGGGCACTGTGGCAGCAGGAACTGTTGGTTTGACTCCAGCCCTCCAAGCAAAGCTAAAAACCCCCCAAACTCTGGAATTTCCCTGCAAATCCTGCCCTGCACGTCGTACCCCAAATAACATCTGAACAGGTGTCATGGGAGCACCAATTTCACGTATAACTGGGTTTTTTTTGGAATGTGGTGACCAGGATCCATTTTCAGAGCTCCTTTCTTCCTGCTGAGGTTCCTGGCCCAAAGTGCCAGCGATCCATTGGAATTCAAGGCTCAGTCTCCAGGACATGTGTTACTCAGGTGGAGCAGAGCATCCCGTGGAGCTTTTTTTTCCCTCCCAGACGTTGTTTTTCTCCCTCCTGACACATTAAATCATCTGTTGGGATCTTAAACCACCACCTGGCCTCAGAGTTATAATCTTTTATTGACTGAAGCACAACTCGAAGCTCTCAGGGCAGTAGTGAATTGGTGCTTCTTGGATTGGCTCTAATTTATTGCAGAAGAATTTAGTGCATTTTTTGCACCAAGCAAAGCTCAAATTTATGTCCAGATATCGTTTTTTTTATGTTAACGCTCCAAATTATTAATATTGGCAGCTGTGGTTGAGGGGACAGAAATTCCCTGTGTTTAATTACAAGTAAATAGTATTTTAAATATATTTAATTAAATTACTGTTTAAATAGAAATCAAATCCAGCTGAGTGCATAGTTGCATTGACACCGCATCTGAAATAATCTAAATGTTTAAATACTCAAAGTCTGAATTAAAGATCAGTTTGAATAATGTGAAGCTAATTATTTAGAGCTATTCTATTTATATTAATTAGATAGAAAAAGCAAGAGCTCCATTTCAGCACCTGCAGGAAATGTTGCCACCTTCCTGCCCTCCAGGGGAAGGGAAGGAATTATGGTAAAATTCATAATTATGTGTTTGAAAGAGTTTAATTGGGAGAGTGGAAAAATGGAAGGAAGGAGGGAAGAAGGAGGGAAAGAGGGAAGGAGGGAAGGAGGGAAGGAAGGAAGGAAGGAAGGAGGGAAAGAGGAAGGAAGGAAAAGGAGGAAGGAGGGAAAGAAGGAAGGAAGAATAAAAAGAAGAAAGGAAGGAAAAGAAGAAAGGAAGGAAAAGAAGAAAGAAGGAAAAGAAGAAAGGAAGGAAGAAAAGAAGGAAGGAAAGAAAGAAAGGAAGGAAGGAAGGAAGGAGGGAAGAGAAACAAAGGAAGGAAGGAGGGAAAGAGGGAAGGAAGGAAGAAGGAAGAAAAAGAAAGGAAGAAAGGAAAAGAAGAAGGAAGGAATGAGGTAGGGAGGAAGAGGGGAAGAAGGAAGGAGGAAAGGAAGAAGGAGGGAAGGAAGAAAGGAAGTAAGAAGGAAGGAAGGCAGGAAGGAGGAAGAAAGAAAGGAAGAGGAAGGAAGGAGGATTTCCCCATTCATCTGTCCCAGGTGCCAGCACTGGGTATGGACTGCCCCCCTCGATGCCCAGTTAAAATCCCTGGATCATTAAAATGTCTCTTTCCAGCCTTTCTAACTCCTCAAACCGTTTTTTTCCTGAACAATTTTTTTCCTGAACATTTCTGAGGGTCTGAGAGAAACATCTCAGGGGCTGTGAGAAACATTTCTGGGCCCTTTGGAGAGGCCGAGGTGGGAGGATGAGCATGGGTGCGAGCACATCTCCCTGGGAGCACCTGGAGCCACCCAGGTGGGAGTAGAGGGACATCGGGGACCTGCTTTGGTGAGAGCAGAGCCAGGAGCAGATGGACGTGACCAAAGCTGAAGTTTATCCACCCTGCCTGGACCAGAACCCCCCAAAACCGTGCTTAGAAAGCTCAGGAAATGCAAGCAACCATTTAGAGGCCCGGTTGATTCCAAGGGTGATCCTCGCAGAACACCAAGTCAAAGCCAAACCACAAGCCAAGGGCTCCAGGCGGGCCCGGAGCAAGGCAGGAATTCTCAAGTTCCGCCTTAATTGGATTTTTAGCGGCTTTCAAAAGCCCGGGACGTGTGAAGCGCTCGGTAATTACGGCAGATTAAGGTGACGCTTTGAAAAACATGAATGGAGCAAACTTTGCTTTGGCCTAATTACAGATAAACAACAGATAAGGTGGCTTTGATGAGCCTCCCGAATAAATAAACAGGCCAAACAGGCTCCACAGAGCATTTTTCCTGCCGGTAAATAACCTTTTAAAACCGGTATTTGCTAGCGTTTACCTTATATCTATCATATATTTTATCTATATTTTATATCTATTACATCTATTATATATTTTTATATATATTTTCCTTCCCTTCCAAAACCTTCTCTCCCCAAACCTTCCCAAACCTTCCCTTCCCAAACCTTCCCTTCCCAAACCTTCTCTTCCCAAACCTCCTGGCAGCTGCATCCCGACCTGAATCCCTTCCTCTGCCAGATGACCTTTTAAAGTCCTCCTGCCTGAATTTAATCCCTTTTCCCAGCGATTTGCCCGATTAAATTGGGGTTACTGGGTGAGTCATTTGCTTTATTTGTTCAAAAACCTGCTTGTTTTGTGTCGTCCTCCTAAATCCAGGGATGAAAAAGGGAGGCTGAGCAGATTATAACGTGGGATATTTTTATTCCTGGAAGGGGATTATAATGCACATTTCCCTCGGGTTGGGGCTGGAGAGATGGAGAGGCTGAATTTTGCAGGATGCCACGGAAGGAATTAATTCCCAGCCCTGAGTGGGCTTTTTCCTGGGGGGCTGTGGTGGCTCCTCTCCCTCCCTTCACGTGCTGTGAGGAGCTTCTTGCAGCTCTGGCTGTTGGGGAGCTTTGGGAGTGAACATTGAAACCTCATCCTGTGGATTTTTGCAGGTTTGGGAAGTGCAACAATAAGGAAATATAAATTTTTTGGGGGAAAAAACCCCCAAGGAGACTTGAAGAGAGATTCCATGTGAGCTCAGCTGCTCCAACCCCGGGGACATCCTCGACCCCTCCTGGATTGGGACTGTGGGGACTGAGGGGAAAACAAAGAGCAACAAAGAACCACAAAGAACAAGAAATCATAAAAAATAGCAACAAAATCCTCCCATTTTTCTCAGTCTGGAGGCATTTTTGGGACACATCTCCTGTGTTCCTCCACCCCCTCCCAACCACTGGAGATCCTGGAGCTTTGCTTTTCCCAAGGGAAAGAAGAACAGAAGTGACTTTCTGCCTCCTGAAGGCTCCTGGAGCACTTGGATGTAATTCAGACTGGAAGGAAATCAATGGATTTCTTCATCCAGAGATGATCCCTTTGTGTTTCCTCAGTCCAGCTGCTCTGGGAGCAGTGGCACTTCCAGGCTTTGCCCTCCCTGAGGTGGTTTGGAATCATCACATCACTATGGTGCCTTGGGAATGAACATTGAAACCTCATCCTGTGGATTTTTTCAGGTTTGGGAAGTGCAACAATAAAGAAATATAAATTTTTTGGGGGAAAAAACCCCCAAGGAGACTTGGAAGAGAGATTCCATGTGAGCTCAGCTGCTCCAACCCCAGGGACATCCTCGACCCCTCCTGGATTGGGACTGTGGGGACTGAGGTGAAAACAAAAAGCAACAAAGAACCACAAAGAACAAGAAATCATCAAAAATAGCAACAAAATCCTCCCATTTTTCTCAGTCTGGAGGCATTTTTGGGACACATCTCCTGTGTTCCTCCACCCCCTCCCAACCACTGGAGATCCTGGAGCTTTGCTTTTCCCAAGGGAAAGAAGAACAGAAGTGACTTTCTGCCTCCTGAAGGCTCCTGGAGCACTTGGATAGAATTCAGACTGGAAGGAAATCAATGGATTTCTTCATCCCAGAGATGATCCCTTTGTGTTTCCTCAGTCCAGCTGCTCTGGGAGCAGTGGCACTTCCAGGCTTTCCCCTCCCTGAGGTGGTTTGGAATCATCACATCACTATGGTGCCTTGGGAATGAACATTGAAACCTCATCCTGTGGATTTTTTCAGGTTTGGGAAGTGCAACAATAAAGAAATATAAATTTTTTGGGGGAAAAAACCCCCAAGGAGACTTGGAAGAGAGATTCCATGTGAGCTCAGCTGCTCCAACCCCAGGACATCCTCGACCCCTCCTGGATTGGGACTGTGGGACTGAGGTGAAAACAAAAAGCAACAAAGAACCACAAAGAACAAGAAATCATCAAAAATAGCAACAAAATCCTCCCATTTTTCTCAGTCTGGGGCATTTTTGGGACACATCTCCTGTGCTCCTCCACCCCCTCCCAACCACTGGAGATCCTGGAGCTTTGCTTTTCCCAAGGAAGAACAGAAGTGACTTTCTGCCTCCTGAAGGCTCCTGGAGCACTTGGATGTAATTCAGAAGGGAAGGAAATCAATGGATTTCTTCATCCCAGAGATGATCCCTTTGTGTTTCCTCAGTCCAGCTGTTGTGGGAACAGTGGCACTTCCAGCTTTCCCCTCCCTGAGGTGGTTTGGAATCATCACATCACTGTGGTGCTCTGGAAATGAGGAGCTTCTTGCCAGCTCATCCTGTGGATTTTTTCAGGTTTGGGAAGTGCAACAATAAGGAAATATAAATTTTTTTGGGGGAAAAAACCCCAAGGAGACTTGGAAGAGAGATTCCATGTGAGCTCAGCTGCTCCAACCCCCGGGACATCCTTGACCCCTCCTGGATTGGGATTGTGGGGACTGAGGGGAAAACAGAGCAACAAAGAACAACAAAGAACAAGAAATCATAAAAAATAGCAACAGAATTATCCATTTTTCTCAGTCTGGAGGCATTTTTGGGACACATCTCTGTGCTCCTCAGGGATGGGGCAGCCACAACTGATGGAATCACAGAATCCTTTAGATTGGAAAAGCCCTCAAAAATCAGAGTCCAACCATCCCCCAGCACTGCCCAGGCCACCACTGCCCCTTGTCCCAAGTGCCACATCCACAGGGCTTTGAAATCCTCCAGGGATGGGGACTCCACCTTTTCCAGGGAGAAATTCTCCCTAAAATCCAATTTAAACCCGCCCCTGGCACAGCCTGAGGCCGTTCCCTCTCCTCCTGTCCTTGTTCCCTGGGAGCAGAGCCAATTCCCCCCGGCTCCTCCCTCCTGTCAGGGAGTTGGAGATGATTTCCATGGATTTTCTTCTGGAATTGTGCAACAGGGACTTGCTCAAGCTGCTCATATTTCTCAGGTACAAACCCAAAAACTCTGAACGAGTTGCTGGTGACCTCTGTAGGAAAATCCTGCCCTCATTCCACGCTGGATTTTGGTCTCTCAAGTACCAGCTGGAAACCCTCAGACTATTGCTGATAAGGTTTAAAAAGGGGCTGAGAGATATTTTTCCTCCCTGTTCCTCACCTGTACAGCAGGTTCCTGCTAAAAATAAACCAGTAAATAAACCATGTCATGCTCGATTACACTGGGAATCTGATTTAAATCCATTTATTCACTGCATTTAAATATAAGTGAGAGCAAGAAAGAGGGAAAAAAAAAAACCACAACAACTTGGCATCATAAATACGGTGTTTTTGTCATGTTTTCTGTGATTCAGGTGTTTGTTTTAAGCAGAATGTTCAGGGAGAGTGCATGCTGGGAGATTGCAGGGAATTGGGCATTAATAAATCTGGGATTTGCTTCACAGCCCGAGCTTTAACATCCTTTGATGCCTCCTGAAATGCCTGGGAGAAGAAGAATTAGTGGGTTGGAATATTGGGTTTGCACAGAAGGAAACTTTGTATTCCAAGGTGGGGTAAGGGAATATAATATGATGAATGGATTATGAGTTGATATTTGTGAGGGTTTGATTTTAGAGGTTTTTTATAATGATTAGGTTGGATGAAAATTGAAAGGCAGGCAAAGATCTGAGGAAAAGCAAAAACTAGTGGAAAAAACACACGATGGGGAACTTATTCCATCCCCAAGGGTCCTTCCTTCCCTTCCCTTCCCTTCCCTTCCCTACCTTACCTTCCTTCCATTTCCTTACCTTCAAACTTCAAACTTACATAACTTCCCAAACCTTCCAAAACTTCCAAACTTCAAACTTCAAATGCAACTTAATTCACTTCCCTTCCAACTTCCCTTCCCTTCCCTTCCCTACCCTTCCATCCTTCCCTTCCCTTCCTTCCCTTCCCTTCCACCATCCTTCCCTTCCCTTCCTACCTTCCTACCTTCCATCCCTTCCCTAACCTTCCCAAACCTTCCAAACCTTCCAAACCTTCCCAAAACCTTCTTCCCAAAACCTTCCCACCTTCCCAAACCTTCCAACACTCCTTCCCAAACCTTCCCTTCACCCAAACCTTCCTTCACAAACCTTCCAAACCTTCCAAACTCAAACCTTCCCTTCCTTCCCTTCCCAAACCTTCCCTTCCTTCCCAAACCTTCCCTTCCCAAACCTTCCCAAACCTTCCCAAACCTTCCTGAACCTTCCCTTCCCAAACCTTCCCTCCCTTCCCAAACCTTCCCAAACCTTCCATGTTTTCCTTCCTGCCGTGTTTTCCTGCCCTTTGCTGCCGATCAGCAATCAGGTCATTCCCGGGATAACGCCTCCTCCATTCCCGGCTTTTCCTGAAGCAGACAGTGTTTAAAGCCTGGCTTTGTGCCTAATCCCTGCTGGGGGAATTAGAGCTGAGTTTTAGACCCTTTCCTCTTCCCTATCCCTTTCCTGCCTCCTTTCCCTTTCCCCTTTCCTTTTTACTTTCACTGTTTCCTTTTCCTTTTTCTTTTTCTTTTCCTTTTCCTTTTCTTTTTTTCTTTTTCTTTTTATTTTTATTTTCATTTTCCTTTTCTTTTTCTTTTTATTTTTCTTTCATTTTCTCTTTCTCTCTTTCTCTCTTTCTCCATCTTTTTCTTTTTCTTTTTCTTTTTCTTTTTCTTTTCTTTTTCTTTTTCTTTTCTCTTTTTCTTTTTCTTTTTCTTTTCTTTTTCTTTTTCTTTTTCTTTTCTTTTTCTTTTCTTTTCTTTTTCTTTTTCTTTTTCTTTTTCTTTTTCTTTTTCTTTTCTTTTCTTCCTTTTCCTTTTCCTTTTCCTTTTCCTTTTCCTTTTCCTTTTCCTTTTCCTTTCCTTTTCCTTTTCCTTTTCCTTTTCCTTTTCCTTTTCCTTTTCCTTTTCCTTTTCCTTTCCTTTTCCTTTCCCTTTCCCTTTCCCTTTCCCTTTCCCTTTCCCTTTCCCTTTTTCCTTTTTCCTTTTTCCTTTTTCCTTTCTTTTATTTCTTTTTCTTTTTCTTTTTCCTTTTCTTTATTTCTTTTCCTTTTCCAAGCACCACCATGACACATTCCCTGATTGGAGAGGCCTCTTTCCTCCAGCAGGAAAAGGAATAATTAAGGAGAATATTCCCCACCCAGACCTGGAAAAAGCAGCCTTGAAACGAGGCAAAATTTTTAATAAGAAGTATAATTATCCACTCAGAGAATTTATTTAGAGGCTCTGGCACCACTTAAATCCAGTTTGGATACGACTGTGGGACCTCTGGAATTAGCAGAAAACTCCAGGTTTGATGGGAATATTTTGGGAAAGGGGCTCTGAGATGGGAGAGAAACAACTCCCACCATAAAACAACTCAGTTCCCGTTGATGCTTTTCAAGCAGTGACCTCTGTGATCTCCAAAATAACCCATTTTAACCACTTCAAACGAGAAGAAATTTAAAATAATACAATAAATGCGTTAAAACAAAGCATTGAAACACCATAAATATATGAAAACATATGTTAATACCATAAATATGTCAAAGGATTCAAGAGTTTGGGCTTTGAAGGGAACAAAACTCACACACCTGGCTCCTGTTTCTGCCTCTGCTGTGGCATAAACTGAAAAGTGGCTCCAAATCCCAATTTTCCACTCACTGATGCGGAGCAGGCACGTCCCATTCCAGGAGTTTTACCAGGAAGGATTATCCATCACTTTAAATAGGTCATGCATACACTCAGCATATGTCCCATTAATTCTCTGGATAAATGAACATCTCTGCACACACACAAACCACAGCCAAGGGAAGGGGGTTGGCTGGTGATTAATGGGGAGGGAGAGGGGGAAAAGTGGAGGGAAAAAAGGAGCAGGAACAGGAAAGAGGAACCAGATTTGGTGGGAAGTTCTAAGAGTTGTGTCCTGGAATGGACACTCCAGTTGCTGGTGGAATTTAGGGTTAAAAATCAAATTTAGGGTTAAAATCAAATTTAGGGTTAAAAATAAAGGTGAAAACTCCACCTGGAAACCCTGAGCAAGGAAAGATTCCTCAGCAGGAATTTGGGATTTCTTTGGGAGCTGGAGCACCAAGGATCAAACCCAGTTGAGAGTTTAATCCTCCCCAGGGAGGGAGGACAGCACTGGGATGGGGATGTGGATAATACATCACCTGGCATGGATTCCAGACTGATATCCATGGAATCATGGAATCATTGAGGCTGGAAAAGCCCTCTAAGATAAGCAGGGAGTGTGGGAAAAGTGGAGGAAAAAGGAGCAGGGACAGGAAAGAGGAACCAGATTTGGTGGAAAGTTCTAAGAGTTGTGTCCTGGAATGGACACTCCAGTTGCTGGTGGAATTTAGGGTTAAAAATCAAATTTAGGGTTAAAAATAAAGGTGGAAACTCCTCCTGGCTGCCCTAAACAAGGAAAGATTCCTTAGCAGGAATTTGGGATTTCTTTGGGAGCTGGAGCACCAAGGATCAAACCCAGTTGAGAGTTTAACCCCTCCAGGGAGGGAGGAGCAGCACTGGGATGGGGACATGGATAATACATCACCTGGCATGGATTCCAGACTGATATCCATGGAATTATTAGGCTGGAAAAGCCCTCTAAGACAAGCAGGGAGTGTGGGAAAAGTGGAGGAAAAAAGAAACAGGAAAGAGGAACCAGATTTGGTGGGAAGTTCTGAGAGTTGTGTCCTGGAATGGACACTCCAGTTGCTGGTGGAATTTAGGGTTAAAAATAGGATTTATAGTTAAAAATAAAGGTGAAAACTCCACCTGGCTGCCCTATCCCCCTATTCCTAGAAGGAGAAATCTGGGAGTTCTGGAAGGAGAAATCTGTGAGTTTACCCGGCCTGGAGGAGGAGGAGGAGGAGGAGGAGGAGAAGGAGGAGGAGGGAGGAAGAGGAAGAGGAAGAAGAGGAAGAGGAGGAAGAGGAGGAAGAAGAAGAAGAAGAAGAGGAAGAAGAGAAAGAAGAAGAAGAGGAAGAAGAAGAAGAAAAAGAAGAAGAAGAAGAAGAGGAAGAAGAGGAAGAAGAAGAAGAAGAAGAAGAAGAAGAAGAAGAAGAAGAAGAAGAAGAAGAAGAGGAAGAAGAGGAAGAAGAAGAAGAAGAAGAAGAAGAAGAAGAAAAGAAGAAGAAGAAGAAGAGGAAGAAGAAGAAGAAGATGATGATGATGATGGTGCTGTCATCTCCCAGATGGACTCCAAGGTCCCTCCTGAGCTTCATTCCAGAGGAAAATCCATCCCCAGAGCATTTTTCCTTCCTCCAGAAAGACCCCACAAGAGAACTCGTGTTCTCCACGAAATCTTGATGTTTTCCACCTGAACCCATCAAACTGTGGCAGATCCTGATTTAGGATCCTCTGATTACACCAATTTTTGGGGAATCTGTGATTTAGGGTCACCCAAAGGATCCCCATCAAAGGTGTGGGCAAAAATAGGAATATTTGAATATGGATGGGAAGGTTCCCTTTGTTACTTCAGGGATGAAACACGTGCAATAAATCGATTTTGAGCTGAGAAATGAGTTGATAACGAAAATAATCGAGTTGGGATTGATTTGAGAAGGATTTACACAGAGATCGAGGATGGAAAAGGGGGAGGGAGATCCTCCTGTTGATCACCCAGGCTCAGAGTGGAACTTTGGCTTGGAATTCTGGAATGTCCAAAGCTGGAAGGGACCCCCAAGGATCATTGAATCCAACTCCTGGCCCTGCACGGGACGATTCCATCGATCCCACCACGTCCCTGAGGGCATTTCTAACCTCTGGGGGCAGCCTAAGGGCAGCCAGGCCCAGCTCTAACCTCAGATTCGGGTTATAGCGAAAGGAATTAATATTAATATTAATATTAAGGTACTGTGTTTTCATGATATAATTAATATGAATTACAATTAATATGAATTCCCTGAATTAAAATCAATATTAATTCTTATATAATTGTATAATTATTAATAATTATAATTATAATCATAATTATTATAATTATGTATTATAATTTTTATATATTTTATATGTAATATAATTAGATAATATATAATATAAATATAATATATAATAAATATATAATATAATTCTATAATATATAACATATAATATATAATATTATATATTATAATATTATATATTGATATATATTATATATCATATCTATTATATCTATTATATATAATATATTCAATATAATTATAAAACATTGTAATTATATATTAATTAATATTATATAATTATATAATTATATAATGATTAATAATTAATTATAATAATATATTATAATTATATATTATAATTATAATGTATATAATATGTAATGTAATTATATAATATATAATATAAATATAATACATATAATAACTATATAATATAATTATATAATATGTATTATAAATATATATAATATATATTATATTATATATTATAATATTATATATTGATTTATATTATATTATATATTATATTATTTTTCTAATTATATATTCTAATATTCTATATTATATATTATGTTATATATTACATATACTATATTATATATTATATTATATATATTATATATAATATATATAATTATAAAACATTATAATTATATATTGATTAATATTATAAAATTATACAATAATTATAATGATAATTATTGTATAATTATGTAATATTAATTATTCTATAATTATTATATAAAACTTCCCAAGGATCTGTTGGGAATGAAGGGTCTCTCCACCCTGGATAAAGAAGCTTCTCCTCTTGCTGGGATACAGAAGTTGGTTTGGAGCAAACTGCACACGCTGGGAAAAGGGAGCACGAGATTCCTTGGGAATTCCAAGGGAGCACGAGATTCCTTGGGAATTCCAAGGGAGCACGAGATTCCTTGGGAATTCCACGGGAGCACGAGATTCCTTGGGAATTCCAAGGGAGCACGAGATTCCTTGGGAATTCCAAGGGAGCACGGCTTCCTTTGCTCCTTGGCAAATGGGGCTTGGAAAAACCACCCCCGAGTGACACTCCAAGCTCAGCAGGGTCATTCTGCCCCTTTTTGGGATTCCTGGAGGAATTCTTGGCTCGGGACTTGCCCTCCCTTGGAGTCTGTCCCGAATTATTCCCAGTTTGGACGAGGATGTTGAGTGAATCCATCTCCCAACCCTCTCAGACTCACTGATGCGTGAAAAGGCTCAGAAAGGATTCGAAATCCCCCAAAATAACAGCAAAAGCTGAAAAATTAAACAGGGCCAGCAAACCCTGAGCTCTTTTCCTTTCCAAACCGCTGAAATCA
>NW_026990905.1:0-34446 GCF_036250125.1 Pseudopipra pipra
TAAGTGTGTGTGAGTGTGTGTGAGTGTGTCTGAGTGTGTCTGGGTGTGTCTAAGTGTGTGTGAGTGTGTCTGAGTGTGTCTGAGTGTGTCTGGGTGTGTCTGAGTGTGTCTGAATGTGTCGGAGTGTATCTGAGTGTGTCTGAGCGTGTGTCTGAGTGTGTCTGAGTATTTCTGAGTGTGTCTGAGTGTGTCTGAGTGTGTCTAAGTGTGTGTGAGTGTGTGTGAGTGGGTCTGAGTGTGTCTAAGTGTGTCTGGGTGTGTCTGAGTGTGTCTGAGTGTGTCGGAGTGTATCTGAGTGTGTCTGAGCGTGTGCGAGTGTGCCTGAGTATTTCTGAGTGTGTCTGAGCGTATCTGAGTGTTTCTGAGTGCGCCTGAGTGTGTGTGAGTGTGTGTGAGTGTGTCTGTGTGGGCCTGATTGTGCCTGAGTGTGTCTGAGTGTATCTGAGTGTATCTGAGTGTGTTGGAGTTTATCTCAGTGTGCCTGGGTGTGTTCGAGTGTGTCTAAGGGTGGTGGTGCTGAGTGTGCAAGTGTGTTTGCAGTTTTGTCTGAGCCTGTGGGAGGGTGCCTGAGTGTGTCTGGGTGTGTCTGAGCATGTCTGAGTGTCTGTGAGTGTGTATGAGTGTCTGTGAGTGTGTGTGATTGTTTCTGCGTGCGTCTGGGTTTGCTTGAGTGCGTATCAGTGTGCCTGAGTGTTTCTGAGTGGGTCTGAGTGTGTCTGAGTGTGTGTGAGTGTGTCTGAGTGTGTCTGAGTGTGTGTGTGTGTCTGAGTGTGTGCGAGTGTGTCTGAGAGTTTCTGAGTGTGTGAGGGTGTGTTCGAGTGTGTCTGAGTGTGCCTGAGTGTATCTGAGTGTGCCTGAGTGTGTGTGAGTGTGTATGAGTGGGTGTGAGTGTGTCTGAGTGTGTCTGAGTGTGTGTGAGTGTGTCCGAGCGTGTTTGAGTGTGTGTCTGAGTGTGACTGAGTGTGCCTGAGTGTGTGCGAGTGTGTGTCAGTGTGTGCGAGTGTGCCTGAGTGGGTCTGGGTGTGTGCGAGTGTGTCTAAGTGTGTCTGAGTGTGTGTGAGTGTGTGTGAGTGTGTCTGAGTGTACCTGAGTGTGCCTGGGTATGTGCAAGTGTGTCTAAGTGTGTCTGAGTGTGCAAGTGTGTTTGCAGTTTTGTCTGAGCCTGTGCGAGTGTGCCTGAGTGTGTCTGGGCGTGTCTGAGCATGTCAGAGTGTCTGTGAGTGTGTATGACTGTCTGTGAGTGTGTGCGATTGTTTCTGCGTGTGTCTGGGTTTGCCTGAGTGTGTCTGAGTGTACCTGAGTGTGTCTGGGTATGTGCAAGTGTGTCTAAGTGTGTCTGAGTGTGCGAGTGTGTTTGCAGTTTTGTCTGAGCCTCTGCGAGTGTGCCTGAGTGTGTCTGGGTGTGTGCGAGTGTGTCTAAGTGTGTCTGAGTGTGCGAGTGTGTTTGCAGTTTTGTCTGAGCCTGTGCGAGTGTGCCTGAGTGTGTCTGGGTGTGTCTGAGCGTGTCTGAGTGTCTGTGAGTGTGTATGAGTGTCTGTGAGTGTGTGCGATTGTTTCTGCGTGCGTCTGGGTTTGCTTGAGTGTGTATCAGTGTGCCTGAGTGTTTCTGAGTGGGTCTGAGTGTGTGTGAGTGTGTATGAGTGTGCGAGTGTGTTTGCAGTTTTGTCTGAGCCTGTGCGAGTGTGCCTGAGTGTGTCTGGGTGTGTCTGAGCGTGTCTGAGTGTCTGTGAGTGTGTATGAGTGTCTGTGAGTGTGTGCGATTGTTTCTGCGTGCGTCTGGGTTTGCTTGAGTGTGTATCAGTGTGCCTGAGTGTTTCTGAGTGGGTCTGAGTGTGTCTGAGTGTGTGTGAGTGTGTCTGAGTGTGTCTGAGTGTGTGTGTGTGTGTGAGTGTGTGCGAGTGTGTCTAAGTGTGTCTGAGTGTGTGAGTGTGTTTGCAGCTTTGTCTGAGCGTGTGCGAGTGTGTCTGAGAGTTTCTGAGTGTGTGAGGGTGTGTTCGAGTGTGTCTGAGTGTGCCTGAGTGTATCTGAGTGTACCTGAGTGTGTGTGAGTGTGTATGAGTGGGTGTGAGTGTGTCTGAGTGTGTCTGAGTGTGTGTGAGTGTGTCCGAGTGTGTTTGAGTGTGTGTCTGAGTGTGACTGAGTGTGCCTGAGTGTGTGCGAGTGTGTGTAAGTGTGTGCGAGTGTGCCTGAGTGGGTCTGGGTGTGTGCGAGTGTGTCTAAGTGTGTGTGAGTGTGTGTGAGTGTGTCTGAGTGTACCTGAGTGTGCCTGGGTATGTGCAAGTGTGTCTAAGTGTGTCTGAGTGTGCGAGTGTGTTTGCAGTTTTGTCTGAGCCTGTGCGAGTGTGCCTGAGTGTGTCTGGGCGTGTCTGAGCGTGTCTGAGTGTCTGTGAGTGTGTATGAGTGTCTGTGAGTGTGTGCGATTGTTTCTGCGTGCGTCTGGGTTTGCTTGAGTGTGTATCAGTGTGCCTGAGTGTTTCTGAGTGGGTCTGAGTGTGTGTGAGTGTGTATGAGTGTGCGAGTGTGTTTGCAGTTTTGTCTGAGCCTGTGCGAGTGTGCCTGAGTGTGTCTGGGTGTGTCTGAGCGTGTCTGAGTGTCTGTGAGTGTGTATGAGTGTCTGTGAGTGTGTGCGATTGTTTCTGCGTGCGTCTGGGTTTGCTTGAGTGTGTATCAGTGTGCCTGAGTGTTTCTGAGTGGGTCTGAGTGGGTCTGAGTGTGTGTGAGTGTGTCTGAGTGTGTCTGAGTGTGTGTGTGTGTGTGAGTGTGTGCGAGTGTGTCTAAGTGTGTCTGAGTGTGCGAGTGTGTTTGCAGCTTTGTCTGAGTGTGTGTGAGTGTGTCTGAGTGTGTCTGAGTATGTGTGAGTGTGTCTGAGTGTGACTGAGTGTGTGTCTGAGTGTGACTGAGTGTGCCTGAGTGTGTGCGAGTGTGTGTAAGTGCGTGCGAGTGTGCCTGAGTGGGTCTGGGTGTGCGCGAGTGTGTCTGAGTGTGTCTAAGTGTGTGTGAGTGTGTCTGAGTGTGTCTGAGTGTGTCTGGGTGTGTCTGGGTGTGTCTGAATGTGTCGGAGTGTATCTGAGTGTGTCTGAGCGTGTGTCTGAGTGTGTCTGAGTATTTCTGAGTGTCTGAGTGTGTCTGAGTGTGTCTAAGTGTGTCTGAGTGTGCGAGTGTGTTTGCAGCTTTGTCTGAGCGTGTGCGAGTGTGTCTGAGAGTTTCTGAGTGTGTGAGGGTGTGTTCGAGTGTGTCTGAGTGTGCCTGAGTGTATCTGAGTGTGCCTGAGTGTGTGTGAGTGTGTATGAGTGGGTGTGAGTGTGTCTGAGTGTGTCTGAGTATGTGTGAGTGTGTTCTGAGTGTGACTGAGTGTGCCTGAGTGTGTGCGAGTGTGTGTAAGTGTGTGCGAGTGTGCCTGAGTGGGTCTGGGTGTGCGCGAGTGTGTCTGAGTGTGTCTAAGTGTGTGTGAGTGTGTGTGAGTGTGTCTGAGTGTGTCTGGGTGTGTCTGAGTGTGTCTGAATGTGTCGGAGTGTATCTGAGTGTGTCTGATCGTGTGTCTGAGTGTGTCTGAGTATTTCTGAGTGTGTCTGAGTGTGTCTGAGTGTGTCTAAGTGTGTGTGAGTGTGTCTGAGTGTGTCTGAGTGTGTCTGGGTGTGTCTGAGTGTGTCTGAGTGTGTCGGAGTGTATCTGAGTGTGTCTGAGCGTGTGCGAGTGTGTCTGAGTATTTCTGAGTGTGTCTGAGCGTATCTGAGTGTTTCTGAGTGTGCCTGAGTGTGTGTGAGTGTGTGTGAGTGTGTCTGTGTGGGCCTGATTGTGCCTGAGTGTGTCTGAGTGTATCTGAGTGTGTCTGAGTGTGTTGGAGTGTATCTCAGTGTGTCTGGGTGTGTTCGAGTGTGTCTAAGTGTGTCTGAGTGTGCAAGTGTGTTTGCAGTTTTGTCTGAGCGTGTGCGAGAGTGTCTGAGTGTGCCTGAGTGTTTGTGAGCGTGTGTGAATGTGTTTGAGTGTTTCGGAGTGTGTCTCGGTGTGCCTGAGTGTGTCTGAGTCTGTCTGGGTGTGTGCGAGTGTGTCTGAGTGTGTCTGAGTGTGTCTGAGTGTGTCTGAGTGTGTCTGAGTGTCTGTGAGTGTGTATGAGTGTCTGTGAGTGTGTGCGATTGTTTCTGCGTGCGTCTGGGTTTGCTTGAGTGTGTATCAGTGTGCCTGAGTGTTTCTGAGTGGGTCTGAGTGTGCCTGAGTGTGTGTGAGTGTGTCTGAGTGTGTCTGAGTGTGTGTGTGTGTGAGGGTGTGCGAGTGTGTCTAAGTGTGTCTGAGTGTGCGAGTGTGTTGGCAGCTTTGTCTGAGCGTGTGCGAGTGTGTCTGAGAGTTTCTGAGTGTGTGAGGGTGTGTTCGAGTGTGTCTGAGTGTCCCTGAGTGTATTTGAGTGTGCCTGAGTGTGTGTGAGTGTGTCTGAGTGTGTCTGAGTGTCTGTGAGTGTGTGTCTGAGTGTGACTGAGTGTGTCCGAGTGTGTTTGAGTGTGTGTCTGAGTGTGACTGAGTGTGCCTGAGTGTGTGCGAGTGTGTGTAAGTGTGTGCGAGTGTGCCTGAGTGGGTCTGGGTGTGTGCGAGTGTGTCTAAGTGTGTGTGAGTGTGTGTGAGTGTGTCTGAGTGTACCTGAGTGTGCCTGGGTATGTGCAAGTGTGTCTAAGTGTGTCTGAGTGTGCGAGTGTGTTTGCAGTTTTGTCTGAGCCTGTGCGAGTGTGCCTGAGTGTGTCTGGGCGTGTCTGAGCGTGTCTGAGTGTCTGTGAGTGTGTATGAGTGTCTGTGAGTGTGTGCGATTGTTTCTGCGTGCGTCTGGGTTTGCTTGAGTGTGTATCAGTGTGCCTGAGTGTTTCTGAGTGGGTCTGAGTGTGTGTGAGTGTGTATGAGTGTGCGAGTGTGTTTGCAGTTTTGTCTGAGCCTGTGCGAGTGTGCCTGAGTGTGTCTGGGTGTGTCTGAGCGTGTCTGAGTGTCTGTGAGTGTGTATGAGTGTCTGTGAGTGTGTGCGATTGTTTCTGCGTGCGTCTGGGTTTGCTTGAGTGTGTATCAGTGTGCCTGAGTGTTTCTGAGTGGGTCTGAGTGGGTCTGAGTGTGTGTGAGTGTGTCTGAGTGTGTCTGAGTGTGTGTGTGTGTGTGAGTGTGTGCGAGTGTGTCTAAGTGTGTCTGAGTGTGCGAGTGTGTTTGCAGCTTTGTCTGAGTGTGTGTGAGTGTGTCTGAGTGTGTCTGAGTATGTGTGAGTGTGTCTGAGTGTGACTGAGTGTGTGTCTGAGTGTGACTGAGTGTGCCTGAGTGTGTGCGAGTGTGTGTAAGTGTGTGCGAGTGTGCCTGAGTGGGTCTGGGTGTGCGCGAGTGTGTCTGAGTGTGTCTAAGTGTGTCTGAGTGTGTCTGAGTGTGTCTGAGTGTGTCTGGGTGTGTCTGGGTGTGTCTGAATGTGTCGGAGTGTATCTGAGTGTGTCTGAGCGTGTGTCTGAGTGTGTCTGAGTATTTCTGAGTGTCTGAGTGTGTCTGAGTGTGTCTAAGTGTGTCTGAGTGTGCGAGTGTGTTTGCAGCTTTGTCTGAGCGTGTGCGAGTGTGTCTGAGAGTTTCTGAGTGTGTGAGGGTGTGTTCGAGTGTGTCTGAGTGTGCCTGAGTGTATCTGAGTGTGCCTGAGTGTGTGTGAGTGTGTATGAGTGGGTGTGAGTGTGTCTGAGTGTGTCTGAGTATGTGTGAGTGTGTCTGAGTGTGACTGAGTGTGCCTGAGTGTGTGCGAGTGTGTGTAAGTGTGTGCGAGTGTGCCTGAGTGGGTCTGGGTGTGCGCGAGTGTGTCTGAGTGTGTCTAAGTGTGTGTGAGTGTGTGTGAGTGTGTCTGAGTGTGTCTAAGTGTGTCTGGGTGTGTCCTGAGTGTGTCTGAGTGTATCTGAGTGTGTCTGAGTGTGTCTAAGTGTGTGTGAGTGTGTATGAGTGGGTGTGAGTGTGTCTGAGTGTGTCTGAGTGTGTGTGAGTGTGTCCGAGCGTGTTTGAGTGTGTGTCTGAGTGTGACTGAGTGTGCCTGAGTGTGTGCGAGTGTGTGTCAGTGTGTGCGAGTGTGCCTGAGTGGGTCTGGGTGTGTGCGAGTGTGTCTAAGTGTGTCTGAGTGTGTGTGAGTGTGTGTGAGTGTGTCTGAGTGTACCTGAGTGTGCCTGGGTATGTGCAAGTGTGTCTAAGTGTGTCTGAGTGTGCAAGTGTGTTTGCAGTTTTGTCTGAGCCTGTGCGAGTGTGCCTGAGTGTGTCTGGGCGTGTCTGAGCATGTCAGAGTGTCTGTGAGTGTGTATGACTGTCTGTGAGTGTGTGCGATTGTTTCTGCGTGTGTCTGGGTTTGCCTGAGTGTGTCTGAGTGTACCTGAGTGTGTCTGGGTATGTGCAAGTGTGTCTAAGTGTGTCTGAGTGTGCGAGTGTGTTTGCAGTTTTGTCTGAGCCTCTGCGAGTGTGCCTGAGTGTGTCTGGGTGTGTGCGAGTGTGTCTAAGTGTGTCTGAGTGTGCGAGTGTGTTTGCAGTTTTGTCTGAGCCTGTGCGAGTGTGCCTGAGTGTGTCTAAGTGTGTCTGAGCGTGTCTGAGTGTCTGTGAGTGTGTATGAGTGTCTGTGAGTGTGTGTGATTGTTTCTGCGTGCGTCTGGGTTTGCTTGAGTGCGTATCAGTGTGCCTGAGTGTTTCTGAGTGGGTCTGAGTGTGTCTGAGTGTGTGTGAGTGTGTCTGAGTGTGTCTGAGTGTGTGTGTGTGTGTGAGTGTGTGCGAGTGTGTCTAAGTGTGTCTGAGTGTGTGAGTGTGTTTGCAGCTTTGTCTGAGCGTGTGCGAGTGTGTCTGAGAGTTTCTGAGTGTGTGAGGGTGTGTTCGAGTGTGTCTGAGTGTGCCTGAGTGTATCTGAGTGTACCTGAGTGTGTGTGAGTGTGTATGAGTGGGTGTGAGTGTGTCTGAGTGTGTCTGAGTGTGTGTGAGTGTGTCCGAGTGTGTTTGAGTGTGTGTCTGAGTGTGACTGAGTGTGCCTGAGTGTGTGCGAGTGTGTGTAAGTGTGTGCGAGTGTGCCTGAGTGGGTCTGGGTGTGTGCGAGTGTGTCTAAGTGTGTGTGAGTGTGTGTGAGTGTGTCTGAGTGTACCTGAGTGTGCCTGGGTATGTGCAAGTGTGTCTAAGTGTGTCTGAGTGTGCGAGTGTGTTTGCAGTTTTGTCTGAGCCTGTGCGAGTGTGCCTGAGTGTGTCTGGGTGTGTCTGAGCGTGTCTGAGTGTCTGTGAGTGTGTATGAGTGTCTGTGAGTGTGTGCGATTGTTTCTGCGTGCGTCTGGGTTTGCTTGAGTGTGTATCAGTGTGCCTGAGTGTTTCTGAGTGGGTCTGAGTGTGTGTGAGTGTGTATGAGTGTGCGAGTGTGTTTGCAGTTTTGTCTGAGCCTGTGCGAGTGTGCCTGAGTGTGTCTGGGTGTGTCTGAGCGTGTCTGAGTGTCTGTGAGTGTGTATGAGTGTCTGTGAGTGTGTGCGATTGTTTCTGCGTGCGTCTGGGTTTGCTTGAGTGTGTATCAGTGTGCCTGAGTGTTTCTGAGTGGGTCTGAGTGGGTCTGAGTGTGTGTGAGTGTGTCTGAGTGTGTCTGAGTGTGTGTGTGTGTGTGAGTGTGTGCGAGTGTGTCTAAGTGTGTCTGAGTGTGCGAGTGTGTTTGCAGCTTTGTCTGAGTGTGTGTGAGTGTGTCTGAGTGTGTCTGAGTATGTGTGAGTGTGTCTGAGTGTGACTGAGTGTGTGTCTGAGTGTGACTGAGTGTGCCTTTGTGTGTGCGAGTGTGTGTAAGTGTGTGCGAGTGTGCCTGAGTGGGTCTGGGTGTGCGCGAGTGTGTCTGAGTGTGTCTAAGTGTGTGTGAGTGTGTCTGAGTGTGTCTGAGTGTGTCTGGGTGTGTCTGGGTGTGTCTGAATGTGTCGGAGTGTTTCTGAGTGTGTCTGAGCGTGTGTCTGAGTGTGTCTGAGTATTTCTGAGTGTCTGAGTGTGTCTGAGTGTGTCTAAGTGTGTCTGAGTGTGCGAGTGTGTTTGCAGCTTTGTCTGAGCGTGTGCGAGTGTGTCTGAGAGTTTCTGAGTGTGTGAGGGTGTGTTCGAGTGTGTCTGAGTGTGCCTGAGTGTATCTGAGTGTGCCTGAGTGTGTGTGAGTGTGTATGAGTGGGTGTGAGTGTGTCTGAGTGTGTCTGAGTATGTGTGAGTGTGTCTGAGTGTGACTGAGTGTGCCTGAGTGTGTGCGAGTGTGTGTAAGTGTGTGCGAGTGTGCCTGAGTGGGTCTGGGTGTGCGCGAGTGTGTCTGAGTGTGTCTAAGTGTGTGTGAGTGTGTGTGAGTGTGTCTGAGTGTGTCTAAGTGTGTCTGGGTGTGTCTGAGTGTGTCTGAGTGTATCTGAGTGTGTCTGAGTGTGTCTAAGTGTGTGTGAGTGTGTGTGAGTGTGTGTGAGTGTGTCTGAGTGTGTCTGGGTGTGTCTGAGTGTGTCTGAGTGTGTCGGAGTGTATCTGAGTGTGTCTGAGCGTGTGCGAGTGTGTCTGAGTATTTCTGAGTGTGTCTGAGCGTATCTGAGTGTTTCTGAGTGTGCCTGAGTGTGTGTGAGTGTGTGTGAGTGTGTCTGTGTGGGCCTGATTGTGCCTGAGTGTGTCTGAGTGTATCTGAGTGTGTCTGAGTGTGTTGGAGTGTATCTCAGTGTGTCTGGGTGTGTTCGAGTGTGTCTAAGTGTGTCTGAGTGTGCAAGTGTGTTTGCAGTTTTGTCTGAGCGTGTGCGAGAGTGTCTGAGTGTGCCTGAGTGTTTGTGAGCGTGTGTGAATGTGTTTGAGTGTTTCGGAGTGTGTCTCGGTGTGCCTGAGTGTGTCTGAGTCTGTCTGGGTGTGTGCGAGTGTGTCTGAGTGTGTCTGAGTGTGTCTGAGTGTGTCTGAGTGTCTGTGAGTGTGTATGAGTGTCTGTGAGTGTGTGCGATTGTTTCTGCGTGCGTCTGGGTTTGCTTGAGTGTGTATCAGTGTGCCTGGGTGTTTCTGAGTGGGTCTGAGTGTGCCTGAGTGTGTGTGAGTGTGTCTGAGTGTGTCTGAGTGTGTGTGTGTGTGAGGGTGTGCGAGTGTGTCTAAGTGTGTCTGAGTGTGCGAGTGTGTTTGCAGCTTTGTCTGAGCGTGTGCGAGTGTGTCTGAGAGTTTCTGAGTGTGTGAGGGTGTGTTCGAGTGTGTCTGAGTGTCCCTGAGTGTATCTGAGTGTGCCTGAGTGTGTGTGAGTGTGTCTGAGTGTGTCTGAGTATCTGTGAGTGTGTGTCTGAGTGTGACTGAGTGTGCCTGAGTGTGTGCGAGTGTGTGTAAGTGTGTGCGAGTGTGCCTGAGTGGGTCTGGGTGTGTGCGAGTGTGTCTGAGTGTGTCTAAGTGTGTGTGAGTGTGTGTGAGTGTGTCTGAGTGTACCTGAGTGTGTGAGTGTGTTTGCAGCTTTGTCTGAGCGTGTGCGAGTGTGTCTGAGAGTTTCTGAGTGTGTGAGGGTGTGTTCGAGTGTGTCTGAGTGTCCCTGAGTGTGTGCGAGTGTGTGTAAGTGTGTGCGAGTGTGCCTGAGTGGGTCTGGGTGTGCGCGAGTGTGTCTGAGTGTGTCTAAGGGTGTGTGAGTGTGTCTGAGTGTGTCTGAGTGTGTCTGGGTGTGTCTGAGTGTGTCTGAATGTGTCGGAGTGTATCTGAGTGTGTCTGAGCGTGTGTCTGAGTGTGTCTGAGTATTTCTGAGTGTGTCTGAGTATTTCTGAGTGTGTCTGAGTGTGCCTAAGTGTGTGTGAGTGTGTGTGAGTGTGTCTGAGTGTGTCTGAGTGTGTCTGGGTGTGTCTGAATGTGTCTGAGGTGTGTCGGAGTGTATCTGAGTGTGTCTGAGCGTGTGTCTGAGTGTGTCTGAGTATTTCTGAGTGTGTCTGAGCGTATCTGAGTTTTTCTGAGTGCGCCTGAGTGTGTGTGAGTGTGTGTGAGTGTGTCTGTGTGGGCCTGATTGTGCCTGAGTGTGTCTGAGTGTATCTGAGTGTGTCTGAGTGTGTTGGAGTGTATCTCAGTGTGCCTGGGTGTGTTCGAGTGTGTCTAAGTGTGTCTGAGTGTGCAAGTGTGTTTGCAGTTTTGTCTGAGCGTGTGCGAGAATGTCTGAGTGTGCCTGAGTGTGTGTGAGCGTGTGTGAATGTGTTTGAGTGTTTCTGAGTGTGTCTCGGTGTGCCTGAGTGTGTCTGAGTCTGTCTGGGTGTGTGCGAGTGTGTCTGAGTGTGTCTGAGTGTGTCTGATTGTCTGTGAGTGTGTATGAGTGTCTGTGAGTGTGTGCGATTGTTTCTGCGTGCGTCTGGGTTTGCTTGAGTGTGTATCAGTGTGCCTGAGTGTTTCTGAGTGGGTCTGAGTGTCCCTGACTGTGTGTGAGTGTGTCTGAGTGTGTCTGAGTGTGTGTGTGTGTGAGGGTGTGCAAGTGTGTCTAAGTGTGTCTGAGTGTGCGAGTGTGTTTGCAGCTTTGTCTGAGCGTGTGCGAGTGTGTCTGAGAGTTTCTGAGTGTGTGAGGGTGTGTTCGAGTGTGTCTGAGTGTGCCTGAGTGTATCTGAGTGTGCCTGAGTGTGTGTGAGTGTGTATGAGTGGGTATGTGTCTGAGTGTGTCTGAGTATGTGTGAGTGTGTGCGAGTGTGTGTCTGAGTGTGACTGAGTGCGCCTGAGTGTGTGCGAGTGTGTGTAAGTGTGTGCGAGTGTGCCTGAGTGGGTCTGGGTGTGCGCGAGTGTGTCTGAGTGTGTCTAAGTGTGTGTGAGTGTGTGTGAGTGTGTCTGAGTGTGTCTGGGTGTGTCTGAGTGTGTCTGAATGTGTCGGAGTGTATCTGAGTGTGTCTGAGCGTGTGTCTGAGTGTGTCTGAGTATTTCTGAGTGTGTCTGAGTGTGTCTGAGTGTGTCTAAGTGTGTGTGAGTGTGTGTGAGTGTGTCGGAGTGTGTCTAAGTGTGTCTGGGTGTGTCTGAGTGTGTCTGAGTGTGTCGGAGTGTATCTGAGTGTGTCTGAGCGTGTGCGAGTGTGTCTGGGTGTGTGCGAGTGTGTCTAAGTGTGTCTGAGTGTGCGAGTGTGTTTGCAGCTTTGTCTGAGCGTGTGCGAGTGTGTCTGAGAGTTTCTGAGTGTGTGAGGGTGTGTTCGAGTGTGTCTGAGTGTGCCTGAGTGTATCTGAGTGTGCCTGAGTGTGTGTGAGTGTGTATGAGTGGGTGTGAGTGTGTCTGAGTGTGTCTGAGTATGTGTGAGTGTGTCTGAGTGTGACTGAGTGTGTGTCTGAGTGTGACTGAGTGTGCCTGAGTGTGTGCGAGTGTGTGTAAGTGTGTGCGAGTGTGCCTGAGTGGGTCTGGGTGTGCGCGAGTGTGTCTGAGTGTGTCTAAGTGTGTGTGAGTGTGTCTGAGTGTGTCTGAGTGTGTCTGGGTGTGTCTGAGTGTGTCTGAATGTGTCGGAGTGTATCTGAGTGTGTCTGAGCGTGTGTCTGAGTGTGTCTGAGTATTTCTGAGTGTGTCTGAGTGTGTCTGAGTGTGTCTAAGTGTGTGTGAGTGTGTGTGCGAGTGTCTGAGTGTGTCTAAGTGTGTCTGGGTGTGTCTGAGTGTGTCTGAGTGTATCTGAGTGTGTCTGAGCGTGTGCGAGTGTGTCTGAGTATTTCTGAGTGTGTCTGAGCGTATCTGAGTGTTTCTGAGTGCGCCTGAGTGTGTGTGAGTGTGTGTGAGTGTGTCTGTGTGGGCCTGATTGTGCCTGAGTGTGTCTGAGTGTATCTGAGTGTGTCTGAGTGTGTTGGAGTGTATCTCAGTGTGTCTGGGTGTGTTCGAGTGTGTCTAAGTGTGTCTGAGTGTGCAAGTGTGTTTGCAGTTTTGTCTGAGCGTGTGCGAGAATGTCTGAGTGTGCCTGAGTGTGTGTGAGCGTGTGTGAATGTGTTTGAGTGTTTCTGAGTGTGTCTCGGTGTGCCTGAGTGTGTCTGAGTCTGTCTGGGTGTGTGCGAGTGTGTCTGAGTGTGTCTGAGTGTGCCTGAGTGTGTGTGAGTGTGTCTGAGTGTGTCTGAGTGTGTTGTGTGTGTGAGTGTGTGCGAGTGTTTCTAAGTGTGTCTGAGTGTGCGAGTGTGTTTGCAGCTTTGTCTGATCGTGTGCGAGTGTGTCTGAGAGTTTCTGAGTGTGTGAGGGTGTGTTCGAGTGTGTCTGAGTGTGCCTGAGTGTGTCTGAGTGTGCCTGAGTGTATCTGAGTGTGCCTGAGTGTGTGTGAGTGTGTATGAGTGGGTGTGAGTGTGTCTGAGTGTGTCTGAGTATGTGTGAGTGTGTCTGAGTGTGACTGAGTGTGTGTCTGAGTGTGACTGAGTGTTCCTGAGTGCGTGCGAGTGTGTGTAAGTGTGTGCGAGTGTGCCTGAGTGGGTCTGGGTGTGCGCGAGTGTGTCTGAGTGTGTCTAAGTGTGTGTGAGTGTGTCTGAGTGTGTGTGAGTGTGTCTGGGTGTGTCTGAGTGTGTCTGAATGTGTCGGAGTGTATCTGAGTGTGTCTGAGCGTGTGTCTGAGTGTGTCTGAGTATTTCTGAGTGTGTCTGAGTGTGTCTGAGTGTGTCTAAGTGTGTGTGAGTGTGTGTGAGTGTGTCTGAGTGTGTCTAAGTGTGTCTGGGTGTGTCTGAGTGTGTCTGAGTGTGTCGGAGTGTATCTGAGTGTGTCTGAGCGTGTGCGAGTGTGTCTGAGTATTTCTGAGTGTGTCTGAGCGTATCTGAGTGTTTCTGAGTGCGCCTGAGTGTGTGTGAGTGTGTGTGAGTGTGTCTGTGTGGGCCTGATTGTGCCTGAGTGTGTCTGAGTGTATCTGAGTGTGTCTGAGTGTGTTGGAGTGTATCTCAGTGTGCCTGAGTGTGTTCGAGTGTGTCTAAGTGTGTCTGAGTGTGCGAGTGTGTTTGCAGTTTTGTCTGAGCCTGTGCGAGTGTGCCTGAGTGTGTCTTGGCGTGTCTGAGCATGTCAGAGTGTCTGTGAGTGTGTATGACTGTCTGTGAGTGTGTGCGATTGTTTCTGCGTGTGTCTGGGTTTGCCTGAGTGTGTCTGAGTGTACCTGAGTGTGTCTGGGTATGTGCAAGTGTGTCTAAGTGTGTCTGAGTGTGCGAGTGTGTTTGCAGTTTTGTCTGAGCCTGTGCGAGTGTGCCTGAGTGTGTCTGGGTGTGTCTGAGCGTGTCTGAGTGTCTGTGAGTGTGTATGAGTGTCTGTGAGTGTGTGCGATTGTTTCTGCGTGCGTCTGGGTTTGCTTGAGTGCGTATCAGTGTGCCTGAGTGTTTCTGAGTGGGTCTGAGTGTGTCTGAGTGTGTGTGAGTGTGTCTGAGTGTGTCTGAGTGTGTGTGTGTATGTGAGTGTGTGCGAGTGTGTCTAAGTGTGTCTGAGTGTGTGAGTGTGTTTGCAGTTTTGTCTGAGCGTGTGCGAGTGTGTCTGAGAGTTTCTGAGTGTGTGAGGGTGTGTTCGAGTGTGTCTGAGTGTGCCTGAGTGTATCTGAGTGTGCCTGAGTGTGTGTGGGTGTGTATGATGGGTGTGAGTGTGTCTGAGTGTGTCTGAGTGTGTGAGTGTGTCCGAGCGTGTTTGAGTGTGTGTCTGAGTGTGACTGAGTGTGCCTGAGTGTGTGCGAGTGTGTGTAAGTGTGTGCGAGTGTGCCTGAGTGGGTCTGGGTGTGTGCGAGTGTGTCTAAGTGTGTCTAAGTGTGTGTGAGTGTGTGTGAGTGTGTCTGAGTGTACCTGAGTGTGCCTGGGTATGTGCAAGTGTGTCTAAGTGTGTCTGAGTGTGCGAGTGTGTTTGCAGTTTTGTCTGAGCCTGTGCGAGTGTGCCTGCGTGTGTCTGGGTGTGTCTGAGCGTGTCTGAGTGTCTGTGAGTGTGTATGAGTGTCTGTGAGTGTGTGCGATTGTTTCTGCGTGCGTCTGGGTTTGCTTGAGTGTGTATCAGTGTGCCTGAGTGTTTCTGAGTGGGTCTGAGTGTGTCTGAGTGTGTGTGAGTGTGTCTGAGTGTGTCTGAGTGTGTGTGTGTGTGTGAGTGTGTGCGAGTGTGTCTAAGTGTGTCTGAGTGTGCGAGTGTGTTTGCAGCTTTGTCTGATCGTGTGCGAGTGTGTCTGAGAGTTTCTGAGTGTGTGAGGGTGTGTTCGAGTGTGTCTGAGTGTGCCTGAGTGTATCTGAGTGCGCCTGAGTGTGTGTGAGTGTGTATGAGTGGGTGTGAGTGTGTCTGAGTGTGTCTGAGTATGTGTGAGTGTGTCTGAGTGTGACTGAGTGTGTGTCTGAGTGTGACTGAGTGTGCCTGAGTGTGTACGAGTGTGTGTAAGTGTGTGCGAGTGTGCCTGAGTGGGTCTGGGTGTGCGCGAGTGTGTCTGAGTGTGTCTAAGTGTGTGTGAGTGTGTGTGAGTGTGTCTGAGTGTGTCTGGGTGTGTCTAAGTGTGTGTGAGTGTGTCTGAGTGTGTCTGAGTGTGTCTGGGTGTGTCTGAGTGTGTCTGAATGTGTCGGAGTGTATCTGAGTGTGTCTGAGCGTGTGTCTGAGTGTGTCTGAGTATTTCTGAGTGTGTCTGAGTGTGTCTGAGTGTGTCTAAGTGTGTTTGAGTGTGTGTGAGTGTGTCTGAGTGTGTCTAAGTGTGTCTGGGTGTGTCTGAGTGTGTCTGAGTGTGTCGGAGTGTATCTGAGTGTGTCTGAGCGTGTGCGAGTGTGCCTGAGTATTTCTGAGTGTGTCTGAGCGTATCTGAGTGTTTCTGAGTGCGCCTGAGTGTGTGTGAGTGTGTGTGAGTGTGTCTGTGTGGGCCTGATTGTGCCTGAGTGTGTCTGAGTGTATCTGAGTGTATCTGAGTGTGTTGGAGTTTATCTCAGTGTGCCTGGGTGTGTTCGAGTGTGTCTAAGTGTGTCTGAGTGTGCAAGTGTGTTTGCAGTTTTGTCTGAGCCTGTGGGAGGGTGCCTGAGTGTGTCTGGGTGTGTCTGAGCATGTCTGAGTGTCTGTGAGTGTGTATGAGTGTCTGTGAGTGTGTGTGATTGTTTCTGCGTGCGTCTGGGTTTGCTTGAGTGCGTATCAGTGTGCCTGAGTGTTTCTGAGTGGGTCTGAGTGTGTCTGAGTGTGTGTGAGTGTGTCTGAGTGTGTCTGAGTGTGTGTGTGTGTCTGAGTGTGTGCGAGTGTGTCTAAGTGTGTCTGAGTGTGTGAGTGTGTTTGCAGCTTTGTCTGATCGTGTGCGAGTGTGTCTGAGAGTTTCTGAGTGTGTGAGGGTGTGTTCGAGTGTGTCTGAGTGTGCCTGAGTGTATCTGAGTGTGCCTGAGTGTGTGTGAGTGTGTATGAGTGGGTGTGAGTGTGTCTGAGTGTGTCTGAGTGTGTGTGAGTGTGTCCGAGCGTGTTTGAGTGTGTGTCTGAGTGTGACTGAGTGTGCCTGAGTGTGTGCGAGTGTGTGTCAGTGTGTGCGAGTGTGCCTGAGTGGGTCTGGGTGTGTGCGAGTGTGTCTGAGTGTGTCTGAGTGTGTGTGAGTGTGTGTGAGTGTGTCTGAGTGTACCTGAGTGTGCCTGGGTATGTGCAAGTGTGTCTAAGTGTGTCTGAGTGTGCAAGTGTGTTTGCAGTTTTGTCTGAGCCTGTGCGAGTGTGCCTGAGTGTGTCTGGGCGTGTCTGAGCATGTCAGAGTGTCTGTGAGTGTGTATGACTGTCTGTGAGTGTGTGCGATTGTTTCTGCGTGTGTCTGGGTTTGCCTGAGTGTGTCTGAGTGTACCTGAGTGTGTCTGGGTATGTGCAAGTGTGTCTAAGTGTGTCTGAGTGTGCGAGTGTGTTTGCAGTTTTGTCTGAGCCTCTGCGAGTGTGCCTGAGTGTGTCTGGGTGTGTGCGAGTGTGTCTAAGTGTGTCTGAGTGTGCGAGTGTGTTTGCAGTTTTGTCTGAGCCTGTGCGAGTGTGCCTGAGTGTGTCTGGGTGTGTCTGAGCGTGTCTGAGTGTCTGTGAGTGTGTATGAGTGTGTCTGAGTGTGTGTGATTGTTTCTGCGTGCGTCTGGGTTTGCTTGAGTGCGTATCAGTGTGCCTGAGTGTTTCTGAGTGGGTCTGAGTGTGTCTGAGTGTGTGTGAGTGTGTCTGAGTGTGTCTGAGTGTGTGTGTGTGTGTGAGTGTGTGCGAGTGTGTCTAAGTGTGTCTGAGTGTGTGAGTGTGTTTGCAGCTTTGTCTGAGCGTGTGCGAGTGTGTCTGAGAGTTTCTGAGTGTGTGAGGGTGTGTTCGAGTGTGTCTGAGTGTGCCTGAGTGTATCTGAGTGTACCTGAGTGTGTGTGAGTGTGTATGAGTGGGTGTGAGTGTGTCTGAGTGTGTCTGAGTGTGTGTGAGTGTGTCCGAGTGTGTTTGAGTGTGTGTCTGAGTGTGACTGAGTGTGCCTGAGTGTGTGCGAGTGTGTGTAAGTGTGTGCGAGTGTGCCTGAGTGGGTCTGGGTGTGTGCGAGTGTGTCTAAGTGTGTGTGAGTGTGTGTGAGTGTGTCTGAGTGTACCTGAGTGTGCCTGGGTATGTGCAAGTGTGTCTAAGTGTGTCTGAGTGTGCGAGTGTGTTTGCAGTTTTGTCTGAGCCTGTGCGAGTGTGCCTGAGTGTGTCTGGGTGTGTCTGAGCGTGTCTGAGTGTCTGTGAGTGTGTATGACTGTCTGTGAGTGTGTGCGATTGTTTCTGCGTGCGTCTGGGTTTGCTTGAGTGTGTATCGGTGTGCCTGAGTGTTTCTGAGTGGGTCTGAGTGTGTGTGAGTGTGTATGAGTGTGCGAGTGTGTTTGCAGTTTTGTCTGAGCCTGTGCGAGTGTGCCTGAGTGTGTCTGGGTGTGTCTGAGCGTGTCTGAGTGTCTGTGAGTGTGTATGAGTGTCTGTGAGTGTGTGCGATTGTTTCTGCGTGCGTCTGGGTTTGCTTGAGTGTGTATCAGTGTGCCTGAGTGTTTCTGAGTGGGTCTGAGTGGGTCTGAGTGTGTGTGAGTGTGTCTGAGTGTGTCTGAGTGTGTGTGTGTGTGTGAGTGTGTGCGAGTGTGTCTAAGTGTGTCTGAGTGTGCGAGTGTGTTTGCAGCTTTGTCTGAGTGTGTGTGAGTGTGTCTGAGTGTGTCTGAGTATGTGTGAGTGTGTCTGAGTGTGACTGAGTGTGTGTCTGAGTGTGACTGAGTGTGCCTTTGTGTGTGCGAGTGTGTGTAAGTGTGTGCGAGTGTGCCTGAGTGGGTCTGGGTGTGCGCGAGTGTGTCTGAGTGTGTCTAAGTGTGTGTGAGTGTGTCTGAGTGTGTCTGAGTGTGTCTGGGTGTGTCTGGGTGTGTCTGAATGTGTCGGAGTGTTTCTGAGTGTGTCTGAGCGTGTGTTTGAGTGTGTCTGAGTATTTCTGAGTGTCTGAGTGTGTCTGAGTGTGTCTAAGTGTGTCTGAGTGTGCGAGTGTGTTTGCAGCTTTGTCTGAGCGTGTGCGAGTGTGTCTGAGAGTTTCTGAGTGTGTGAGGGTGTGTTCGAGTGTGTCTGAGTGTGCCTGAGTGTATCTGAGTGTGCCTGAGTGTGTGTGAGTGTGTATGAGTGGGTGTGAGTGTGTCTGAGTGTGTCTGAGTATGTGTGAGTGTGTCTGAGTGTGACTGAGTGTGCCTGAGTGTGTGCGAGTGTGTGTAAGTGTGTGCGAGTGTGCCTGAGTGGGTCTGGGTGTGCGCGAGTGTGTCTGAGTGTGTCTAAGTGTGTGTGAGTGTGTGTGAGTGTGTCTGAGTGTGTCTGGGTGTGTCTGAGTGTGTCTGAATGTGTCGTAGTGTATCTGAGTGTGTCTGATCGTGTGTCTGAGTGTGTCTGAGTATTTCTGAGTGTGTCTGAGTGTGTCTGAGTGTATCTGAGTGTGTCTGAGTGTGTCTAAGTGTGTGTGAGTGTGTGTGAGTGTGTCTGAGTGTGTCTGAGTGTGTCTGGGTGTGTCTGAGTGTGTCTGAGTGTGTCGGAGTGTATCTGAGTGTGTCTGAGCGTGTGCGAGTGTGTCTGAGTATTTCTGAGTGTGTCTGAGCGTATCTGAGTGTTTCTGAGTGTGCCTGAGTGTGTGTGAGTGTGTGTGAGTGTGTCTGTGTGGGCCTGATTGTGCCTGAGTGTGTCTGAGTGTATCTGAGTGTGTCTGAGTGTGTTGGAGTGTATCTCAGTGTGTCTGGGTGTGTTCGAGTGTGTCTAAGTGTGTCTGAGTGTGCAAGTGTGTTTGCAGTTTTGTCTGAGCGTGTGCGAGAGTGTCTGAGTGTGCCTGAGTGTTTGTGAGCGTGTGTGAATGTGTTTGAGTGTTTCGGAGTGTGTCTCGGTGTGCCTGAGTGTGTCTGAGTCTGTCTGGGTGTGTGCGAGTGTGTCTGAGTGTGTCTGAGTGTGTCTGAGTGTGTCTGAGTGTCTGTG
Organism: Pseudopipra pipra; assembly: GCF_036250125.1. Classification (NCBI taxonomy): domain Eukaryota; kingdom Metazoa; phylum Chordata; class Aves; order Passeriformes; family Pipridae; genus Pseudopipra; species Pseudopipra pipra. Next base: position 18,271 of record NW_026990905.1, read on the forward strand.
AGTGTGTATGAGTGTCTGTGAGTGTGTGCGATTGTTTCTGCGTGCGTCTGGGTTTGCTTGAGTGTGTATCAGTGTGCCTGAGTGTTTCTCAGTGGGTCTGAGTGTGCCTGAGTGTGTGTGAGTGTGTCTGAGTGTGTCTGAGTGTGTGTGTGTGTGAGGGTGTGCGAGTGTGTCTAAGTGTGTCTGAGTGTGCGAGTGTGTTTGCAGCTTTGTCTGAGCGTGTGCGAGTGTGTCTGAGAGTTTCTGAGTGTGTGAGGGTGTGTTCGAGTGTGTCTGAGTGTCCCTGAGTGTATCTGAGTGTGCCTGAGTGTGTGTGAGTGTGTCTGAGTGTGTCTGAGTGTCTGTGAGTGTGTGTCTGAGTGTGACTGAGTGTGCCTGAGTGTGTGCGAGTGTGTGTAAGTGTGTGCGAGTGTGCCTGAGTGGGTCTGGGTGTGTGCGAGTGTGTCTGAGTGTGTCTAAGTGTGTGTGAGTGTGTGTGAGTGTGTCTGAGTGTATCTGAGTGTGTGAGTGTGTTTGCAGCTTTGTCTGAGCGTGTGCGAGTGTGTCTGAGAGTTTCTGAGTGTGTGAGGGTGTGTTCGAGTGTGTCTGAGTGTCCCTGAGTGTGTGCGAGTGTGTGTAAGTGTGTGCGAGTGTGCCTGAGTGGGTCTGGGTGTGCGCGAGTGTGTCTGAGTGTGTCTAAGGGTGTGTGAGTGTGTCTGAGTGTGTCTGAGTGTGTCTGGGTGTGTCTGAGTGTGTCTGAATGTGTCGGAGTGTATCTGAGTGTGTCTGAGCGTGTGTCTGAGTGTGTCTGAGTATTTCTGAGTGTGTCTGAGTATTTCTGAGTGTGTCTGAGTGTGTCTAAGTGTGTGTGAGTGTGTGTGAGTGTGTCTGAGTGTGTCTAAGTGTGTCTGGGTGTGTCTGAATGTGTCTGAGTGTGTCGGAGTGTATCTGAGTGTGTCTGAGCGTGTGTCTGAGTGTGTCTGAGTATTTCTGAGTGTGTCTGAGCGTATCTGAGTTTTTCTGAGTGCGCCTGAGTGTGTGTGAGTGTGTGTGAGTGTGTCTGTGTGGGCCTGATTGTGCCTGAGTGTGTCTGAGTGTATCTGAGTGTGTCTGAGTGTGTTGGAGTGTATCTCAGTGTGCCTGGGTGTGTTCGAGTGTGTCTAAGTGTGTCTGAGTGTGCAAGTGTGTTTGCAGTTTTGTCTGAGCGTGTGCGAGAATGTCTGAGTGTGCCTGAGTGTGTGTGAGCGTGTGTGAATGTGTTTGAGTGTTTCTGAGTGTGTCTCGGTGTGCCTGAGTGTGTCTGAGTCTGTCTGGGTGTGTGCGAGTGTGTCTGAGTGTGTCTGAGTGTGTCTGATTGTCTGTGAGTGTGTATGAGTGTCTGTGAGTGTGTGCGATTGTTTCTGCGTGCGTCTGGGTTTGCTTGAGTGTGTATCAGTGTGCCTGAGTGTTTCTGAGTGGGTCTGAGTGTGTCTGAGTGTGTGTGAGTGTGTCTGAGTGTGTCTGAGTGTGTGTGTGTGTGTGAGTGTGTGCGAGTGTGTCTAAGTGTGTCTGAGTGTGCGAGTGTGTTTGCAGCTTTGTCTGAGCGTGTGCGAGTGTGTCTGAGAGTTTCTGAGTGTGTGAGGGTGTGTTCGAGTGTGTCTGAGTGTGCCTGAGTGTATCTGAGTGTGCCTGAGTGTGTGTGAGTGTGTATGAGTGGGTATGTGTCTGAGTGTGTCTGAGTATGTGTGAGTGTGTGCGAGTGTGTGTCTGAGTGTGACTGAGTGCGCCTGAGTGTGTGCGAGTGTGTGTAAGTGTGTGCGAGTGTGCCTGAGTGGGTCTGGGTGTGCGCGAGTGTGTCTGAGTGTGTCTAAGTGTGTGTGAGTGTGTCTGAGTGTGTCTGAGTGTGTCTGGGTGTGTCTGAGTGTGTCTGAATGTGTCGGAGTGTATCTGAGTGTGTCTGAGCGTGTGTCTGAGTGTGTCTGAGTATTTCTGAGTGTGTCTGAGTGTGTCTGAGTGTGTCTAAGTGTGTGTGAGTGTGTGTGAGTGTGTCGGAGTGTGTCTAAGTGTGTCTGGGTGTGTCTGAGTGTGTCTGAGTGTGTCGGAGTGTATCTGAGTGTGTCTGAGCGTGTGCGAGTGTGTCTGGGTGTGTGCGAGTGTGTCTAAGTGTGTCTGAGTGTGCGAGTGTGTTTGCAGCTTTGTCTGAGCGTGTGCGAGTGTGTCTGAGAGTTTCTGAGTGTGTGAGGGTGTGTTCGAGTGTGTCTGAGTGTGCCTGAGTGTATCTGAGTGTGCCTGAGTGTGTGTGAGTGTGTATGAGTGGGTGTGAGTGTGTCTGAGTGTGTCTGAGTATGTGTGAGTGTGTCTGAGTGTGACTGAGTGTGTGTCTGAGTGTGACTGAGTGTGTCTGAGTGTGTGCGAGTGTGTGTAAGTGTGTGCGAGTGTGCCTGAGTGGGTCTGGGTGTGCGCGAGTGTGTCTGAGTGTGTCTAAGTGTGTGTGAGTGTGTCTGAGTGTGTCTGAGTGTGTCTGGGTGTGTCTGAGTGTGTCTGAATGTGTCGGAGTGTATCTGAGTGTGTCTGAGCGTGTGTCTGAGTGTGTCTGAGTATTTCTGAGTGTGTCTGAGTGTGTCTGAGTGTGTCTAAGTGTGTGTGAGTGTGTGTGCGAGTGTCTGAGTGTGTCTAAGTGTGTCTGGGTGTGTCTGAGTGTGTCTGAGTGTATCTGAGTGTGTCTGAGCGTGTGCGAGTGTGTCTGAGTATTTCTGAGTGTGTCTGAGCGTATCTGAGTGTTTCTGAGTGCGCCTGAGTGTGTGTGAGTGTGTGTGAGTGTGTCTGTGTGGGCCTGATTGTGCCTGAGTGTGTCTGAGTGTATCTGAGTGTGTCTGAGTGTGTTGGAGTGTATCTCAGTGTGCCTGAGTGTGTTCGAGTGTGTCTAAGTGTGTCTGAGTGTGCGAGTGTGTTTGCAGTTTTGTCTGAGCCTGTGCGAGTGTGCCTGAGTGTGTCTTGGCGTGTCTGAGCATGTCAGAGTGTCTGTGAGTGTGTATGACTGTCTGTGAGTGTGTGCGATTGTTTCTGCGTGTGTCTGGGTTTGCCTGAGTGTGTCTGAGTGTACCTGAGTGTGTCTGGGTATGTGCAAGTGTGTCTAAGTGTGTCTGAGTGTGCGAGTGTGTTTGCAGTTTTGTCTGAGCCTGTGCGAGTGTGCCTGAGTGTGTCTGGGTGTGTCTGAGCGTGTCTGAGTGTCTGTGAGTGTGTATGAGTGTCTGTGAGTGTGTGCGATTGTTTCTGCGTGCGTCTGGGTTTGCTTGAGTGCGTATCAGTGTGCCTGAGTGTTTCTGAGTGGGTCTGAGTGTGTCTGAGTGTGTGTGAGTGTGTCTGAGTGTGTCTGAGTGTGTGTGTGTATGTGAGTGTGTGCGAGTGTGTCTAAGTGTGTCTGAGTGTGTGAGTGTGTTTGCAGTTTTGTCTGAGCGTGTGCGAGTGTGTCTGAGAGTTTCTGAGTGTGTGAGGGTGTGTTCGAGTGTGTCTGAGTGTGCCTGAGTGTATCTGAGTGTGCCTGAGTGTGTGTGGGTGTGTATGATGGGTGTGAGTGTGTCTGAGTGTGTCTGAGTGTGTGAGTGTGTCCGAGCGTGTTTGAGTGTGTGTCTGAGTGTGACTGAGTGTGCCTGAGTGTGTGCGAGTGTGTGTAAGTGTGTGCGAGTGTGCCTGAGTGGGTCTGGGTGTGTGCGAGTGTGTCTAAGTGTGTCTAAGTGTGTGTGAGTGTGTGTGAGTGTGTCTGAGTGTACCTGAGTGTGCCTGGGTATGTGCAAGTGTGTCTAAGTGTGTCTGAGTGTGCGAGTGTGTTTGCAGTTTTGTCTGAGCCTGTGCGAGTGTGCCTGCGTGTGTCTGGGTGTGTCTGAGCGTGTCTGAGTGTCTGTGAGTGTGTATGAGTGTCTGTGAGTGTGTGCGATTGTTTCTGCGTGCGTCTGGGTTTGCTTGAGTGTGTATCAGTGTGCCTGAGTGTTTCTGAGTGGGTCTGAGTGTGTCTGAGTGTGTGTGAGTGTGTCTGAGTGTGTCTGAGTGTGTGTGTGTGTGTGAGTGTGTGCGAGTGTGTCTAAGTGTGTCTGAGTGTGCGAGTGTGTTTGCAGCTTTGTCTGATCGTGTGCGAGTGTGTCTGAGAGTTTCTGAGTGTGTGAGGGTGTGTTCGAGTGTGTCTGAGTGTGCCTGAGTGTATCTGAGTGCGCCTGAGTGTGTGTGAGTGTGTATGAGTGGGTGTGAGTGTGTCTGAGTGTGTCTGAGTATGTGTGAGTGTGTCTGAGTGTGACTGAGTGTGTGTCTGAGTGTGACTGAGTGTGCCTGAGTGTGTACGAGTGTGTGTAAGTGTGTGCGAGTGTGCCTGAGTGGGTCTGGGTGTGCGCGAGTGTGTCTGAGTGTGTCTAAGTGTGTGTGAGTGTGTGTGAGTGTGTCTGAGTGTGTCTGGGTGTGTCTAAGTGTGTGTGAGTGTGTCTGAGTGTGTCTGAGTGTGTCTGGGTGTGTCTGAGTGTGTCTGAATGTGTCGGAGTGTATCTGAGTGTGTCTGAGCGTGTGTCTGAGTGTGTCTGAGTATTTCTGAGTGTGTCTGAGTGTGTCTGAGTGTGTCTAAGTGTGTGTGAGTGTGTGTGAGTGGGTCTGAGTGTGTCTAAGTGTGTCTGGGTGTGTCTGAGTGTGTCTGAGTGTGTCGGAGTGTATCTGAGTGTGTCTGAGCGTGTGCGAGTGTGCCTGAGTATTTCTGAGTGTGTCTGAGCGTATCTGAGTGTTTCTGAGTGCGCCTGAGTGTGTGTGAGTGTGTGTGAGTGTGTCTGTGTGGGCCTGATTGTGCCTGAGTGTGTCTGAGTGTATCTGAGTGTATCTGAGTGTGTTGGAGTTTATCTCAGTGTGCCTGGGTGTGTTCGAGTGTGTCTAAGTGTGTCTGAGTGTGCAAGTGTGTTTGCAGTTTTGTCTGAGCCTGTGGGAGGGTGCCTGAGTGTGTCTGGGTGTGTCTGAGCATGTCTGAGTGTCTGTGAGTGTGTATGAGTGTCTGTGAGTGTGTGTGATTGTTTCTGCGTGCGTCTGGGTTTGCTTGAGTGCGTATCAGTGTGCCTGAGTGTTTCTGAGTGGGTCTGAGTGTGTCTGAGTGTGTGTGAGTGTGTCTGAGTGTGTCTGAGTGTGTGTGTGTGTCTGAGTGTGTGCGAGTGTGTCTGAGAGTTTCTGAGTGTGTGAGGGTGTGTTCGAGTGTGTCTGAGTGTGCCTGAGTGTATCTGAGTGTGCCTGAGTGTGTGTGAGTGTGTATGAGTGGGTGTGAGTGTGTCTGAGTGTGTCTGAGTGTGTGTGAGTGTGTCCGAGCGTGTTTGAGTGTGTGTCTGAGTGTGACTGAGTGTGCCTGAGTGCGTGCGAGTGTGTGTAAGTGTGTGCGAGTGTGCCTGAGTGGGTCTGGGTGTGTGCGAGTGTGTCTAAGTGTGTCTGAGTGTGTGTGAGTGTGTGTGAGTGTGTCTGAGTGTACCTGAGTGTGCCTGGGTATGTGCAAGTGTGTCTAAGTGTGTCTGAGTGTGCAAGTGTGTTTGCAGTTTTGTCTGAGCCTGTGCGAGTGTGCCTGAGTGTGTCTGGGCGTGTCTGAGCATGTCAGAGTGTCTGTGAGTGTGTATGACTGTCTGTGAGTGTGTGCGATTGTTTCTGCGTGTGTCTGGGTTTGCCTGAGTGTGTCTGAGTGTACCTGAGTGTGTCTGGGTATGTGCAAGTGTGTCTAAGTGTGTCTGAGTGTGCGAGTGTGTTTGCAGTTTTGTCTGAGCCTCTGCGAGTGTGCCTGAGTGTGTCTGGGTGTGTGCGAGTGTGTCTAAGTGTGTCTGAGTGTGCGAGTGTGTTTGCAGTTTTGTCTGAGCCTGTGCGAGTGTGCCTGAGTGTGTCTGGGTGTGTCTGAGCGTGTCTGAGTGTCTGTGAGTGTGTATGAGTGTCTGTGAGTGTGTGCGATTGTTTCTGCGTGCGTCTGGGTTTGCTTGAGTGTGTATCAGTGTGCCTGAGTGTTTCTGAGTGGGTCTGAGTGTGTGTGAGTGTGTATGAGTGTGCGAGTGTGTTTGCAGTTTTGTCTGAGCCTGTGCGAGTGTGCCTGAGTGTGTCTGGGTGTGTCTGAGCGTGTCTGAGTGTCTGTGAGTGTGTATGAGTGTCTGTGAGTGTGTGCGATTGTTTCTGCGTGCGTCTGGGTTTGCTTGAGTGTGTATCAGTGTGCCTGAGTGTTTCTGAGTGGGTCTGAGTGTGTCTGAGTGTGTGTGAGTGTGTCTGAGTGTGTCTGAGTGTGTGTGTGTGTGTGAGTGTGTGCGAGTGTGTCTAAGTGTGTCTGAGTGTGTGAGTGTGTTTGCAGCTTTGTCTGAGCGTGTGCGAGTGTGTCTGAGAGTTTCTGAGTGTGTGAGGGTGTGTTCGAGTGTGTCTGAGTGTGCCTGAGTGTATCTGAGTGTACCTGAGTGTGTGTGAGTGTGTATGAGTGGGTGTGAGTGTGTCTGAGTGTGTCTGAGTGTGTGTGAGTGTGTCCGAGTGTGTTTGAGTGTGTGTCTGAGTGTGACTGAGTGTGCCTGAGTGTGTGCGAGTGTGTGTAAGTGTGTGCGAGTGTGCCTGAGTGGGTCTGGGTGTGTGCGAGTGTGTCTAAGTGTGTGTGAGTGTGTGTGAGTGTGTCTGAGTGTACCTGAGTGTGCCTGGGTATGTGCAAGTGTGTCTAAGTGTGTCTGAGTGTGCGAGTGTGTTTGCAGTTTTGTCTGAGCCTGTGCGAGTGTGCCTGAGTGTGTCTGGGCGTGTCTGAGCGTGTCTGAGTGTCTGTGAGTGTGTATGAGTGTCTGTGAGTGTGTGCGATTGTTTCTGCGTGCGTCTGGGTTTGCTTGAGTGTGTATCAGTGTGCCTGAGTGTTTCTGAGTGGGTCTGAGTGTGTGTGAGTGTGTATGAGTGTGCGAGTGTGTTTGCAGTTTTGTCTGAGCCTGTGCGAGTGTGCCTGAGTGTGTCTGGGTGTGTCTGAGCGTGTCTGAGTGTCTGTGAGTGTGTATGAGTGTCTGTGAGTGTGTGCGATTGTTTCTGCGTGCGTCTGGGTTTGCTTGAGTGTGTATCAGTGTGCCTGAGTGTTTCTGAGTGGGTCTGAGTGGGTCTGAGTGTGTGTGAGTGTGTCTGAGTGTGTCTGAGTGTGTGTGTGTGTGTGAGTGTGTGCGAGTGTGTCTAAGTGTGTCTGAGTGTGCGAGTGTGTTTGCAGCTTTGTCTGAGTGTGTGTGAGTGTGTCTGAGTGTGTCTGAGTATGTGTGAGTGTGTCTGAGTGTGACTGAGTGTGTGTCTGAGTGTGACTGAGTGTGCCTGAGTGTGTGCGAGTGTGTGTAAGTGTGTGCGAGTGTGCCTGAGTGGGTCTGGGTGTGCGCGAGTGTGTCTGAGTGTGTCTAAGTGTGTCTGAGTGTGTCTGAGTGTGTCTGAGTGTGTCTGGGTGTGTCTGGGTGTGTCTGAATGTGTCGGAGTGTATCTGAGTGTGTCTGAGCGTGTGTCTGAGTGTGTCTGAGTATTTCTGAGTGTCTGAGTGTGTCTGAGTGTGTCTAAGTGTGTCTGAGTGTGCGAGTGTGTTTGCAGCTTTGTCTGAGCGTGTGCGAGTGTGTCTGAGAGTTTCTGAGTGTGTGAGGGTGTGTTCGAGTGTGTCTGAGTGTGCCTGAGTGTATCTGAGTGTGCCTGAGTGTGTGTGAGTGTGTATGAGTGGGTGTGAGTGTGTCTGAGTGTGTCTGAGTATGTGTGAGTGTGTCTGAGTGTGACTGAGTGTGCCTGAGTGTGTGCGAGTGTGTGTAAGTGTGTGCGAGTGTGCCTGAGTGGGTCTGGGTGTGCGCGAGTGTGTCTGAGTGTGTCTAAGTGTGTGTGAGTGTGTGTGAGTGTGTCTGAGTGTGTCTGGGTGTGTCTGAGTGTGTCTGAATGTGTCGGAGTGTATCTGAGTGTGTCTGATCGTGTGTCTGAGTGTGTCTGAGTATTTCTGAGTGTGTCTGAGTGTGTCTGAGTGTGTCTAAGTGTGTGTGAGTGTGTCTGAGTGTGTCTGAGTGTGTCTGGGTGTGTCTGAGTGTGTCTGAGTGTGTCGGAGTGTATCTGAGTGTGTCTGAGCGTGTGCGAGTGTGTCTGAGTATTTCTGAGTGTGTCTGAGCGTATCTGAGTGTTTCTGAGTGTGCCTGAGTGTGTGTGAGTGTGTGTGAGTGTGTCTGTGTGGGCCTGATTGTGCCTGAGTGTGTCTGAGTGTATCTGAGTGTGTCTGAGTGTGTTGGAGTGTATCTCAGTGTGTCTGGGTGTGTTCGAGTGTGTCTAAGTGTGTCTGAGTGTGCAAGTGTGTTTGCAGTTTTGTCTGAGCGTGTGCGAGAATGTCTGAGTGTGCCTGAGTGTTTGTGAGCGTGTGTGAATGTGTTTGAGTGTTTCGGAGTGTGTCTCGGTGTGCCTGAGTGTGTCTGAGTCTGTCTGGGTGTGTGCGAGTGTGTCTGAGTGTGTCTGAGTGTGTCTGAGTGTGTCTGAGTGTGTCTGAGTGTCTGTGAGTGTGTATGAGTGTCTGTGAGTGTGTGCGATTGTTTCTGCGTGCGTCTGGGTTTGCTTGAGTGTGTATCAGTGTGCCTGAGTGTTTCTGAGTGGGTCTGAGTGTGCCTGAGTGTGTGTGAGTGTGTCTGAGTGTGTCTGAGTGTGTGTGTGTGTGAGGGGTGTGCGAGTGTGTCTAAGTGTGTCTGAGTGTGCGAGTGTGTTGGCAGCTTTGTCTGAGCGTGTGCGAGTGTGTCTGAGAGTTTCTGAGTGTGTGAGGGTGTGTTCGAGTGTGTCTGAGTGTCCCTGAGTGTATTTGAGTGTGCCTGAGTGTGTGTGAGTGTGTCTGAGTGTGTCTGAGTGTCTGTGAGTGTGTGTCTGAGTGTGACTGAGTGTGTCCGAGTGTGTTTGAGTGTGTGTCTGAGTGTGACTGAGTGTGCCTGAGTGTGTGCGAGTGTGTGTAAGTGTGTGCGAGTGTGCCTGAGTGGGTCTGGGTGTGTGCGAGTGTGTCTAAGTGTGTGTGAGTGTGTGTGAGTGTGTCTGAGTGTACCTGAGTGTGCCTGGGTATGTGCAAGTGTGTCTAAGTGTGTCTGAGTGTGCGAGTGTGTTTGCAGTTTTGTCTGAGCCTGTGCGAGTGTGCCTGAGTGTGTCTGGGCGTGTCTGAGCGTGTCTGAGTGTCTGTGAGTGTGTATGAGTGTCTGTGAGTGTGTGCGATTGTTTCTGCGTGCGTCTGGGTTTGCTTGAGTGTGTATCAGTGTGCCTGAGTGTTTCTGAGTGGGTCTGAGTGTGTGTGAGTGTGTATGAGTGTGCGAGTGTGTTTGCAGTTTTGTCTGAGCCTGTGCGAGTGTGCCTGAGTGTGTCTGGGTGTGTCTGAGCGTGTCTGAGTGTCTGTGAGTGTGTATGAGTGTCTGTGAGTGTGTGCGATTGTTTCTGCGTGCGTCTGGGTTTGCTTGAGTGTGTATCAGTGTGCCTGAGTGTTTCTGAGTGGGTCTGAGTGGGTCTGAGTGTGTGTGAGTGTGTCTGAGTGTGTCTGAGTGTGTGTGTGTGTGTGAGTGTGTGCGAGTGTGTCTAAGTGTGTCTGAGTGTGCGAGTGTGTTTGCAGCTTTGTCTGAGTGTGTGTGAGTGTGTCTGAGTGTGTCTGAGTATGTGTGAGTGTGTCTGAGTGTGACTGAGTGTGTGTCTGAGTGTGACTGAGTGTGCCTTTGTGTGTGCGAGTGTGTGTAAGTGTGTGCGAGTGTGCCTGAGTGGGTCTGGGTGTGCGCGAGTGTGTCTGAGTGTGTCTAAGTGTGTGTGAGTGTGTCTGAGTGTGTCTGAGTGTGTCTGGGTGGTGTCTGGGTGTGTCTGAATGTGTCGGAGTGTTTCTGAGTGTGTCTGAGCGTGTGTTTGAGTGTGTCTGAGTATTTCTGAGTGTCTGAGTGTGTCTGAGTGTGTCTAAGTGTGTCTGAGTGTGCGAGTGTGTTTGCAGCTTTGTCTGAGCGTGTGCGAGTGTGTCTGAGAGTTTCTGAGTGTGTGAGGGTGTGTTCGAGTGTGTCTGAGTGTGCCTGAGTGTATCTGAGTGTGCCTGAGTGTGTGTGAGTGTGTATGAGTGGGTGTGAGTGTGTCTGAGTGTGTCTGAGTATGTGTGAGTGTGTCTGAGTGTGACTGAGTGTGCCTGAGTGTGTGCGAGTGTGTGTAAGTGTGTGCGAGTGTGCCTGAGTGGGTCTGGGTGTGCGCGAGTGTGTCTGAGTGTGTCTAAGTGTGTGTGAGTGTGTGTGAGTGTGTCTGAGTGTGTCTGGGTGTGTCTGAGTGTGTCTGAATGTGTCGTAGTGTATCTGAGTGTGTCTGATCGTGTGTCTGAGTGTGTCTGAGTATTTCTGAGTGTGTCTGAGTGTGTCTGAGTGTATCTGAGTGTGTCTGAGTGTGTCTAAGTGTGTGTGAGTGTGTGTGAGTGTGTCTGAGTGTGTCTGAGTGTGTCTGGGTGTGTCTGAGTGTGTCTGAGTGTGTCGGAGTGTATCTGAGTGTGTCTGAGCGTGTGCGAGTGTGTCTGAGTATTTCTGAGTGTGTCTGAGCGTATCTGAGTGTTTCTGAGTGTGCCTGAGTGTGTGTGAGTGTGTGTGAGTGTGTCTGTGTGGGCCTGATTGTGCCTGAGTGTGTCTGAGTGTATCTGAGTGTGTCTGAGTGTGTTGGAGTGTATCTCAGTGTGTCTGGGTGTGTTCGAGTGTGTCTAAGTGTGTCTGAGTGTGCAAGTGTGTTTGCAGTTTTGTCTGAGCGTGTGCGAGAGTGTCTGAGTGTGCCTGAGTGTTTGTGAGCGTGTGTGAATGTGTTTGAGTGTTTCGGAGTGTGTCTCGGTGTGCCTGAGTGTGTCTGAGTCTGTCTGGGTGTGTGCGAGTGTGTCTGAGTGTGTCTGAGTGTGTCTGAGTGTGTCTGAGTGTCTGTGAGTGTGTATGAGTGTCTGTGAGTGTGTGCGATTGTTTCTGCGTGCGTCTGGGTTTGCTTGAGTGTGTATCAGTGTGCCTGAGTGTTTCTCAGTGGGTCTGAGTGTGCCTGAGTGTGTGTGAGTGTGTCTGAGTGTGTCTGAGTGTGTGTGTGTGTGAGGGTGTGCGAGTGTGTCTAAGTGTGTCTGAGTGTGCGAGTGTGTTTGCAGCTTTGTCTGAGCGTGTGCGAGTGTGTCTGAGAGTTTCTGAGTGTGTGAGGGTGTGTTCGAGTGTGTCTGAGTGTCCCTGAGTGTATCTGAGTGTGCCTGAGTGTGTGTGAGTGTGTCTGAGTGTGTCTGAGTGTCTGTGAGTGTGTGTCTGAGTGTGACTGAGTGTGCCTGAGTGTGTGCGAGTGTGTGTAAGTGTGTGCGAGTGTGCCTGAGTGGGTCTGGGTGTGTGCGAGTGTGTCTGAGTGTGTCTAAGTGTGTGTGAGTGTGTGTGAGTGTGTCTGAGTGTATCTGAGTGTGTGAGTGTGTTTGCAGCTTTGTCTGAGCGTGTGCGAGTGTGTCTGAGAGTTTCTGAGTGTGTGAGGGTGTGTTCGAGTGTGTCTGAGTGTCCCTGAGTGTGTGCGAGTGTGTGTAAGTGTGTGCGAGTGTGCCTGAGTGGGTCTGGGTGTGCGCGAGTGTGTCTGAGTGTGTCTAAGGGTGTGTGAGTGTGTCTGAGTGTGTCTGAGTGTGTCTGGGTGTGTCTGAGTGTGTCTGAATGTGTCGGAGTGTATCTGAGTGTGTCTGAGCGTGTGTCTGAGTGTGTCTGAGTATTTCTGAGTGTGTCTGAGTATTTCTGAGTGTGTCTGAGTGTGTCTAAGTGTGTGTGAGTGTGTGTGAGTGTGTCTGAGTGTGTCTAAGTGTGTCTGGGTGTGTCTGAATGTGTCTGAGTGTGTCGGAGTGTATCTGAGTGTGTCTGAGCGTGTGTCTGAGTGTGTCTGAGTATTTCTGAGTGTGTCTGAGCGTATCTGAGTTTTTCTGAGTGCGCCTGAGTGTGTGTGAGTGTGTGTGAGTGTGTCTGTGTGGGCCTGATTGTGCCTGAGTGTGTCTGAGTGTATCTGAGTGTGTCTGAGTGTGTTGGAGTGTATCTCAGTGTGCCTGGGTGTGTTCGAGTGTGTCTAAGTGTGTCTGAGTGTGCAAGTGTGTTTGCAGTTTTGTCTGAGCGTGTGCGAGAATGTCTGAGTGTGCCTGAGTGTGTGTGAGCGTGTGTGAATGTGTTTGAGTGTTTCTGAGTGTGTCTCGGTGTGCCTGAGTGTGTCTGAGTCTGTCTGGGTGTGTGCGAGTGTGTCTGAGTGTGTCTGAGTGTGTCTGATTGTCTGTGAGTGTGTATGAGTGTCTGTGAGTGTGTGCGATTGTTTCTGCGTGCGTCTGGGTTTGCTTGAGTGTGTATCAGTGTGCCTGAGTGTTTCTGAGTGGGTCTGAGTGTGTCTGAGTGTGTGTGAGTGTGTCTGAGTGTGTCTGAGTGTGTGTGTGTGTGTGAGTGTGTGCGAGTGTGTCTAAGTGTGTCTGAGTGTGCGAGTGTGTTTGCAGCTTTGTCTGAGCGTGTGCGAGTGTGTCTGAGAGTTCTGAGTGTGTGAGGGTGTGTTCGAGTGTGTCTGAGTGTGCCTGAGTGTATCTGAGTGTGCCTGAGTGTGTGTGAGTGTGTATGAGTGGGTATGTGTCTGAGTGTGTCTGAGTATGTGTGAGTGTGTGCGAGTGTGTGTCTGAGTGTGACTGAGTGCGCCTGAGTGTGTGCGAGTGTGTGTAAGTGTGTGCGAGTGTGCCTGAGTGGGTCTGGGTGTGCGCGAGTGTGTCTGAGTGTGTCTAAGTGTGTGTGAGTGTGTCTGAGTGTGTCTGAGTGTGTCTGGGTGTGTCTGAGTGTGTCTGAATGTGTCGGAGTGTATCTGAGTGTGTCTGAGCGTGTGTCTGAGTGTGTCTGAGTATTTCTGAGTGTGTCTGAGTGTGTCTGAGTGTGTCTAAGTGTGTGTGAGTGTGTGTGAGTGTGTCGGAGTGTGTCTAAGTGTGTCTGGGTGTGTCTGAGTGTGTCTGAGTGTGTCGGAGTGTATCTGAGTGTGTCTGAGCGTGTGCGAGTGTGTCTGGGTGTGTGCGAGTGTGTCTAAGTGTGTCTGAGTGTGCGAGTGTGTTTGCAGCTTTGTCTGAGCGTGTGCGAGTGTGTCTGAGAGTTTCTGAGTGTGTGAGGGTGTGTTCGAGTGTGTCTGAGTGTGCCTGAGTGTATCTGAGTGTGCCTGAGTGTGTGTGAGTGTGTATGAGTGGGTGTGAGTGTGTCTGAGTGTGTCTGAGTATGTGTGAGTGTGTCTGAGTGTGACTGAGTGTGTGTCTGAGTGTGACTGAGTGTGTCTGAGTGTGTGCGAGTGTGTGTAAGTGTGTGCGAGTGTGCCTGAGTGGGTCTGGGTGTGCGCGAGTGTGTCTGAGTGTGTCTAAGTGTGTGTGAGTGTGTCTGAGTGTGTCTGAGTGTGTCTGGGTGTGTCTGAGTGTGTCTGAATGTGTCGGAGTGTATCTGAGTGTGTCTGAGCGTGTGTCTGAGTGTGTCTGAGTATTTCTGAGTGTGTCTGAGTGTGTCTGAGTGTGTCTAAGTGTGTGTGAGTGTGTGTGCGAGTGTCTGAGTGTGTCTAAGTGTGTCTGGGTGTGTCTGAGTGTGTCTGAGTGTATCTGAGTGTGTCTGAGCGTGTGCGAGTGTGTCTGAGTATTTCTGAGTGTGTCTGAGCGTATCTGAGTGTTTCTGAGTGCGCCTGAGTGTGTGTGAGTGTGTGTGAGTGTGTCTGTGTGGGCCTGATTGTGCCTGAGTGTGTCTGAGTGTATCTGAGTGTGTCTGAGTGTGTTGGAGTGTATCTCAGTGTGCCTGAGTGTGTTCGAGTGTGTCTAAGTGTGTCTGAGTGTGCGAGTGTGTTTGCAGTTTTGTCTGAGCCTGTGCGAGTGTGCCTGAGTGTGTCTTGGCGTGTCTGAGCATGTCAGAGTGTCTGTGAGTGTGTATGACTGTCTGTGAGTGTGTGCGATTGTTTCTGCGTGTGTCTGGGTTTGCCTGAGTGTGTCTGAGTGTACCTGAGTGTGTCTGGGTATGTGCAAGTGTGTCTAAGTGTGTCTGAGTGTGCGAGTGTGTTTGCAGTTTTGTCTGAGCCTGTGCGAGTGTGCCTGAGTGTGTCTGGGTGTGTCTGAGCGTGTCTGAGTGTCTGTGAGTGTGTATGAGTGTCTGTGAGTGTGTGCGATTGTTTCTGCGTGCGTCTGGGTTTGCTTGAGTGCGTATCAGTGTGCCTGAGTGTTTCTGAGTGGGTCTGAGTGTGTCTGAGTGTGTGTGAGTGTGTCTGAGTGTGTCTGAGTGTGTGTGTGTATGTGAGTGTGTGCGAGTGTGTCTAAGTGTGTCTGAGTGTGTGAGTGTGTTTGCAGTTTTGTCTGAGCGTGTGCGAGTGTGTCTGAGAGTTTCTGAGTGTGTGAGGGTGTGTTCGAGTGTGTCTGAGTGTGCCTGAGTGTATCTGAGTGTGCCTGAGTGTGTGTGGGTGTGTATGATGGGTGTGAGTGTGTCTGAGTGTGTCTGAGTGTGTGAGTGTGTCCGAGCGTGTTTGAGTGTGTGTCTGAGTGTGACTGAGTGTGCCTGAGTGTGTGCGAGTGTGTGTAAGTGTGTGCGAGTGTGCCTGAGTGGGTCTGGGTGTGTGCGAGTGTGTCTAAGTGTGTCTAAGTGTGTGTGAGTGTGTGTGAGTGTGTCTGAGTGTACCTGAGTGTGCCTGGGTATGTGCAAGTGTGTCTAAGTGTGTCTGAGTGTGCGAGTGTGTTTGCAGTTTTGTCTGAGCCTGTGCGAGTGTGCCTGCGTGTGTCTGGTGTGTCTGAGCGTGTCTGAGTGTCTGTGAGTGTGTATGAGTGTCTGTGAGTGTGTGCGATTGTTTCTGCGTGCGTCTGGGTTTGCTTGAGTGTGTATCAGTGTGCCTGAGTGTTTCTGAGTGGGTCTGAGTGTGTCTGAGTGTGTGTGAGTGTGTCTGAGTGTGTCTGAGTGTGTGTGTGTGTGTGAGTGTGTGCGAGTGTGTCTAAGTGTGTCTGAGTGTGCGAGTGTGTTTGCAGCTTTGTCTGATCGTGTGCGAGTGTGTCTGAGAGTTTCTGAGTGTGTGAGGGTGTGTTCGAGTGTGTCTGAGTGTGCCTGAGTGTATCTGAGTGCGCCTGAGTGTGTGTGAGTGTGTATGAGTGGGTGTGAGTGTGTCTGAGTGTGTCTGAGTATGTGTGAGTGTGTCTGAGTGTGACTGAGTGTGTGTCTGAGTGTGACTGAGTGTGCCTGAGTGTGTACGAGTGTGTGTAAGTGTGTGCGAGTGTGCCTGAGTGGGTCTGGGTGTGCGCGAGTGTGTCTGAGTGTGTCTAAGTGTGTGTGAGTGTGTGTGAGTGTGTCTGAGTGTGTCTGGGTGTGTCTAAGTGTGTGTGAGTGTGTCTGAGTGTGTCTGAGTGTGTCTGGGTGTGTCTGAGTGTGTCTGAAATGTGTCGGAGTGTATCTGAGTGTGTCTGAGCGTGTGTCTGAGTGTGTCTGAGTATTTCTGAGTGTGTCTGAGTGTGTCTGAGTGTGTCTAAGTGTGTGTGAGTGTGTGTGAGTGGGTCTGAGTGTGTCTAAGTGTGTCTGGGTGTGTCTGAGTGTGTCTGAGTGTGTCGGAGTGTATCTGAGTGTGTCTGAGCGTGTGCGAGTGTGCCTGAGTATTTCTGAGTGTGTCTGAGCGTATCTGAGTGTTTCTGAGTGCGCCTGAGTGTGTGTGAGTGTGTGTGAGTGTGTCTGTGTGGGCCTGATTGTGCCTGAGTGTGTCTGAGTGTATCTGAGTGTATCTGAGTGTGTTGGAGTTTATCTCAGTGTGCCTGGGTGTGTTCGAGTGTGTCTAAGTGTGTCTGAGTGTGCAAGTGTGTTTGCAGTTTTGTCTGAGCCTGTGGGAGGGTGCCTGAGTGTGTCTGGGTGTGTCTGAGCATGTCTGAGTGTCTGTGAGTGTGTATGAGTGTCTGTGAGTGTGTGTGATTGTTTCTGCGTGCGTCTGGGTTTGCTTGAGTGCGTATCAGTGTGCCTGAAGTGTTTCTGAGTGGGTCTGAGTGTGTCTGAGTGTGTGTGAGTGTGTCTGAGTGTGTCTGAGTGTGTGTGTGTGTCTGAGTGTGTGCGAGTGTGTCTGAGAGTTTCTGAGTGTGTGAGGGTGTGTTCGAGTGTGTCTGAGTGTGCCTGAGTGTATCTGAGTGTGCCTGAGTGTGTGTGAGTGTGTATGAGTGGGTGTGAGTGTGTCTGAGTGTGTCTGAGTGTGTGTGAGTGTGTCCGAGCGTGTTTGAGTGTGTGTCTGAGTGTGACTGAGTGTGCCTGAGTA